>NW_026570955.1:0-27500 GCF_027595985.1 Sorex araneus
CACCCCTGTGTGTGAATGTGTGTGTGTGTGTGTGTGTTTGTGTGTGTGGAGACAAAGAGAGAGAGAGACTGCCAGAGATTGCATTCTGATTTTCTCCTTCCCTCGCCAGCCCATCTCCTGAGGATTGCTCTGTTGTGTAGCATACTCAATTTCTCCCGCAGTCGACTCTTCCGGCTCAGAACGCTCCTTGCGACACTCAGCAACCAGCCCCAGGTGCCGTGTGCTTCTCCAGCCGACACCCCCTACCCTCCACACAGCCCAAATCAACACCCTCGGCGCCTGGTGGGGCATGTTCTCACATCGTGTTTAAGAGCGGTACTGCATTGTCTGCCTTCGCACAAATGACACATTCACACACACACACACACACACACACACACACACACACACACACACACACACACACGCACACACCGCATTCACGCACGAGTGTTTCTTCGGTTCGGTTTTTATTTCTGGACCACAAGTCAGTGGTGCTCAGGGGGGCCTTACGGGACGTCTGGGGTCAAACCGGGTTTGGCGCTGTGCGAGGTGGCTTCCCTAACCACTAGACTCGCTTTCTGGCCCTCTCCAAGTTTGGTCTTTGCGGGTTCTGTGTTCTCAAGGGTTGTATCTGGCGACGCTCAGGGAATCACGACACCCCAGGATTGAAACCCAACCTTCCCACATGCCAAACAGGCACTCAACGCCCCGAACTGCCCCCCCCCCCATGTTCCTCCTTGCGTTATTGGTCATTGATGAACCCAAAGCCTCTTGAGATTCCTGTCCTTCGAGATTTTTTTAAAATTATTATTATTTTATTTTATAAAGTAGTTGGCAACATTTGGTGACATTTAATATGCGAACACCCATCCCCCCACCGTGACACCTTCCCACCACCGTATTTCGGATGTCTCCATCCTGAACCCCCAACCCTCGCCCAAAGCAGAACCGAAATCATTTATTTTGTATTCTTGGTTACAAAAAAAAAACGCTAAAAATGCTACCAAAAAATTTCCCTACAGGGAAGAGTGTGAAGATGGTTGTATTTCACCCAGGGACCATTAATCACATGTTGCTAAAGGTTCAGCCTTTGTGTGTGTGTAGAATGTGTGTGTGTGTGTGTGTGTGTGTGTGTACTGTGGGTAAAGGGTGTGTATGTGTGTAGAAAGTTTTTTTATTATTATTTTATTTTTATTCGATTCCTCCGTCCCTCTCGGAGAGCCCGGCAAGCTCCCGAGAGTCTCCCGCCCGCACGGCAGAGCCTGGCAAGCTCCCCGTGGCGTCTCCGAGATGCCAAACACAGTCACGACAAGTCTCACCGTGGGGACGTGACTGGCGCCCGCTCGAGCCCATCGATGAACAACGGAACAGTGCTACAGTGCTATTATTATTATTATTATTATTATTATTATTATTATTATGTTGGCTTTTTGGGTCCCACCTGGCGATGCTCAGGGCTGACTCCTGGCTCTGCACTCAGGAATCACTCCTGGTGGTGCTCGGGGGACCCTATGGGATGCTGGGAGTTGAACCCGGGTTAGCTGCTTAACCGGGTTTACCCGGGTTAGTGCAAGGCAAACGCCCTACCCACTGTGCTATTGCTCCAGCCCTCAGAGCTCTTGCTATTGTACATACATCTCACCCCCTGCCCACAATGGATTCAGAACACTTAATTTAAAAATATAGGGGCTGGAGCGATAGCACAGCAGTGGGGAGGGCGTTTGCCTTGCACGCGGCCGACCCAGGTTCGATTCCCAGCATCCCATAGGGTCCCCTGAGCACTGCCAGGAGTCATTCCTGAGTGCAGAGCCAGGAGGAACCCCTGAGCATTGCCGGGTGGGACTGAAAAAGCAAATATATAGATAGATATAAAATTAAATATTTATTGTACACCTGGATCTCTCTAGGGTAATCGTCCTGTTTTACTTGTCATTAATAAACTTCCCCCCAAGGTCTGAGCTAATATCCTTTGGGGTTTTGCCTGAGATAGGGGACGTCTTGCATGGGTCAATGCTTTCGTTCTCCCCGACGCGTCCTTTTCAAAGCTGGTCGCGATGATTTGTCGCGGGCAGGCACCAATCCCACCACCACTGTCACTGTCCTTCTGCTGCCCTGTCCACTTTGCCCAAACACCCGTCAGGGCTGGTCACTCCCGTCTTGGACTAAGCCAGGAACTTCCCTCCCCGTCACCTCCCAGACCTCCCTCACCCGGAGAGAGCAGAAACCTTCAGTAAACAGCTCAGACTGCGAGACTTCCGCTCTCACTCTCTCCCCTCCTTTCTCTCTCCTCTCCCTCTGTCTCCCTGTCTCTCTCCCTCTCTTACGGTCTCTCTCTTTGCCTTTCTCTTCCTGACTCTCTCTTCCTGTCTCTCTCCCTCTCCCTCTCTTCCCCTCTCTCTCCCTCTCTCTCTTCCTCTCTTTCCCTCTCTCTCCCTCTCCCTCTCTCTCTTCCTCTCTTTCCCTCTCCCTCTTTCCTCTCTCTTTCCCCTCTCCCTCTCTCTCCCTCTTTCCTCTCTCTCTCTTTCCCTCCCTTCTATCTATTTTTCCTTCTCCCTCTTTCCCTCTCCCACTCTCTTTTCCTCTCCCTCTCCCCCCTCCTTCTCTCTCCCTCTTTCCCTCTCTTTCCCTCTCTCTCTCCTCTCCCACCCCCTCTCTCTCGCTGGAACCTTGCTGTGTCTGTCTGACCCATGCTCCTCTCTCTCTCTCCCCCTCCGTCTCTCTGTCTCCCTCTCCCTCTCCCTATCTCAGTCTCTGTGTCTCTGTGTCTCTCTCACTCTCTCTCCCCCTTTCTCTCTCCCTTGCTCTCTCCCTCTCTGTCTGTCTCCCTGTCTCTCTCCCTCTCTCTTCCGGTCTCTCTCTATGCCTTTCTCTTCCTGTCTCTCTCCTCTCCCTCTCTCTCTTTCTCTCTTTCCCTCCCCCTCTATCTTTCCTTCTCCTTCTTTCCTCTCTCTCTTTCCCTCTCCCTCTCTTGTCCCCTCCCCCTCTATCTTTCCTTCTCCCTCTTTCCTCTCTCTCTCCCCCTTCCCTCTTTCCCTCTCCCTCTCTCTGTGTATCTGTGTCTCTGTGTCTCTCTGTCTCTGTCTCTCTGTCTCTCTGTCCCTGTCTCTGTCTCTCTCTCCCTGGAACCTTGCTGTGTCCGTCTGACCCAGGCTTCTCTTTCCTCTGTTCTCCCCTCAACAGTCTCGATCTCCTGGTCGATTCTCTGACCGCCCCACACACACACACACACACACACACACACACACACACACACACACACACACACACACACGGTGGCTCCACCTGGCCCAGAGTTCGCACCTAGCACCTCAGAGAAAGCAAAGGCTGAGCTTCTCCTTGGTCGTTCTGTCCATCTGTCTGTCTGTCTACTCACGAGTAGCGCCTCCCAGAGGTGTGGGGAGGGAATAAGCTCTGGCAGAGAGCAAGAGAGCGGAAGAAACCGGCGCCAACCAGCTGGTGTCGGGACAGACCTTGGGGGCTCACCCCTCACTTGAAAAATTAGTGTCCTTTGTGTTTATTTAAAAATTTTTATTGAAAAATATTCCCTCATTTGAAAAAAGGAGCTCTATATGATCAAATATTTACATCTGAACACATATGTGCTTATGTTTATATATATGTTTATATATCCATATTTACGTATCCATATTTGGGCTGGAGCAATAGCACAGCGGGGAGGGCGTTTGCTTTGCACGCAGCCGACCTGGGTTCGATTCCTCCACCCCTCTCAGAGAGCCCAGCAAGCTCCCGACAGTATCTCGCCCCCACGGCAGAGACTGGCAAGCTCCCCGTGGCGTCTTCGAGATGCCAAAACACAGTCACAACAAGTCTCACCATGGAGACGTGACTGGTGCCCGCTCGAGCAAATCGATGAGCCACGGGATGACAGTGACAGTGATACAGTATCCATATTTATATCTACCTGAGCATAATTAAAATGACTTTTATTCATCTTAATCCTTGTTTCCTTCCTTACATATTATTCATTCTAATTTATTTTTTAAATCGAATTGCTGTGAGATGCACAGTTACAAAGTTGTCCATGATGGGGTTTCCGTCATAGAATGTTCCAACCCCGTCTCTTCACCAGGGCACATTTCCCAACAGCCCTGGCCCCCCGTATCTCTCCCACCACTGAACAGCCCCCCTCTATGGCAGACACTTTTCTTCTCTCTCTTATATAGAACTCTAATAATATGCACATGTTTATACATATGCAGAGGTACAGTTGTGTTCATATAAATCGATGCGTGTCTGTATTTATACATATTTATATCTACACAAACATAATCAAAATAAATAAAATTACAGAGTATATCGGATGAGAATGGCATAACTATTTTTATCAAGGACACACACGCACCTCCAAATTGGTAGCAACACTCCAAAACCATCTGCCTTTCTACAAGATTATGAACTCAGCAAAGAGCCGTTCCCGATTTTCAAGAGTCTTTTATAATTGATTATTTTTCCCTCTGTGTCTATTCGGTTCTTATTTGGACGCACAAATGATATTCATAAGCGAGTAGCGTCTCCGAGACAGGCCTCCAGAAAATTAGAGAGAAAATTTATAACGTAGATGGCCCATAATATTATGCAGAGGGAGACTCTCCAAGATGAGTATGTGCCAGAAATAAGAGACGACGGAACGGTAAAATAAGACACGTGGAACACAAGGAGAAAATATTCATACAGGGAGAGAGAAATGGCTGTTGATTTATTTGCGCGTTCGAGAAAAGACGGGAGAATCTCAAAGAGTTATGGTTTTGAAGCCGGAATAATTAAATCAAAGAAGGAAATTTAAATAATCAGTTATGCTGAGTGCCAATAGTTCAAGGAATAAATAAGGATAGAGAGAAATTGACAGGGAGGAGAGGCATTATGCAAACATCTGCTTTTAAAAAAGTTTAAATAAACACGCGTGACAGGAACCAACCGAATTTACTCCCCAATACATTTCGTCTGTGAAATGCAGGCTTGCTAAACTAAGATAATGCAATAGTTCATAAAAAGCCCCATCTACCTGAACGCTGTCGACAGAAATTCTAAAATCGGCTTTTAATATAGTCAACAGGAGATCAAATACAGCATCCATCAAAATAGATGATAGCTGTCCCCAAATGTATGTTTCAGACCCAAGAAAAATCCCTACAGAAAGCCACACAGCTTAGAGAGGATCTGCAGAATAAATGTATATTAAAAAACAAAGAAGGAGAACCCGGCTGGTAAGTTAGTCAAACAACATCACTGGCTGAATGGATTTTTTTTCTTTAAATGTAATCCCTACAAACTGGCACCAAAGGGCAAAGAAAAGCAACCAAACTAAAAAACAGACTGTTTGAGAGAGCAGTGAAAAACTAAACTTGCAGACAGGGAGAAGCCCCCCATCAAGATGATGTAACGCTGTCGGACTGTGAGAGGGGTCCGTGTTAGCAAGACCACTGACAGGAGAACGTCCTATGACAGAAGGGTCATTCATTTCCCACAAACTCTCAGAGACATGAAAGTAAGAGGCTGATAGATAGCACAGCAAGTGTGCAGATACATTACAGAGGGCGGAAGTAACCCCAAACCTAGCCCTAACACTAACATTAGCCCTAACACTAACACCTAACCCCTAACACTAACACTAACAATTAACCCTAACCCTAACACTAACCCTAACACTAACAATTAACCCTAACCCTAACACTAACCCTAACCCTAACCCTACCCTAACCCCAAACCTAGCCCTAACACTAACCCTAACCCTAACCCTAACACTAACCCTAACCAAATCCCTAACCCTAACCATAACCCTAACCCTAAAACCTAACCCTAAACCTAACCCAAACCGTAACCGTAACCCTAACATTAACCCTAACCCTAACCATAACCCTAACCCTAAATCCTAACACTAACCTAACCCTAACCCTAACCCTAACATTAACCCTAACCCTAATACTAACCCTAACACAAACCCTAACCCTAACCATAACCTAACCCTAAATCCTAACACTAACCTAACCCTAACCCTAACCCTAACATTAACCCTAACCCTAATACTAACCCTAACACAAACCCTAACCCTAACCATAACCCTAACCCTAAATCCTAACACTAACCTAACCCTAACCCTAACCCTAACATTAACCCTAACCCTAATACTAACCCTAACACAAACCCTAACCCTAACCATAACCCTAACCCTAAATCCTAACACTAACCTAACCCTAACCAAACCCTAGCCCTAACCCTAACCCTAACCCTAACCCAACCCTAACCCAACCCTAACCTAACCCTAACCCCTAACCTTAACCCTAACCCAACCCTAACAATAACCCTAACCCACCCTAACCAGAACCCTAACCCTAACCCTAAAACTAACCTAACCCTAACCCAACCATAACCCTAACCCTAACTCTATTCCTAACTCTAACCCTAACCCTAACCGCTAACCCTAACCCTATTCCTACCCCTACCCTACCCTACCCCTAACCCTCCCTAAGCCTAACCCTAACCCTAACCCTAAACCTAACCCTACCCCTACTGCTAACCCTAACCCCAATCCTAACCCTAACAAAACCCTAAACCCTAACTAACTAACCTAACCTCAACTCACCCAACCCCAACCCTAACCCCAACATTCACTCTAACCCAAACTCCAACCCTAACTCCCAACCCTCATCCTCACTCTAACCCTTATCATAACCCTAGCCCCAACCCCAAGCCTAACCCTAACCCAACCTTAATCCTCACTTTCACCCCTCACCCTCACCCTCACCCCAACCCTAACCCTAACCCCCTAACCCTCATCCTCATCCTCACCCTAACCCTAACCCTAACCCCAACCCTAACCCTAATTCAATCCCCAGCACCCCAGATAATGTCCTGAGTCAGGGGGAGTGATCCCTGGTGTAGAGCCAGAAATAAACCCTGAGAATCTCCGGCTGTTGCCCCCATATGAACCAACACACACTTAGCTTTGGACTGGAACAATAGTACAACACGTAGGGTACTTGTCTTGCATGCAGCTGACCCTGATTCAGTCCTGGCATCCCAGAGGGTCCCCTGAGCACTGCCGGGAATAATTCCTGAGTGCAGAGCCAGGAGGAACCCTGACCATTGCTGGGTGTGACCCAGTAAAGCTCCCTTTCTCCCCCACTAAAAAAAAAAAAATAAATCTTAGCTTTGATGGGAAAGACCAATGATACTGTCGTCCCAAAATACCAAAATTCACACCAGGAGAAATAGTTGTTTGGAAGAGGCGGCAGCTATATTAAATAAGTTGAATCCTGAAAGATATACAGCAGACCCAGTGCATTCTTGGGAGAGTTCTACCCTAGCTCTAGGGAATACATATGTGTGGTTCTGCTAAGACCAGCGTCATGAAGATATATCCCACAGAAATATTCCTCTCTGGACCTTGCAGTGTGAAGTCCCCAATATTGGGTGGGGGGTTAGACAGGATAAATTGCTCCGAACCTTCTATCCTGGGCCTGAAATACACCATCTCCTCGTTTACATCTGTCCGTGCTTTTCCGTACCCTCAGCTCCTCCTTGTATGGGGACCACAAGGCTGAGGATTGAGGGACCCTGTTAAAAGCTTGATTTTAACTTAATAACCGACAAGACTTGATCTAGAAATGTGTGCTGCGGGTTGGGACACCGGCCAGTTGAATATATTGACATATAACCGAGTCCAGTTCGACCACTCCAAATTTCTAATCCTCTCTCTGCAAAACGAACGCAGAGACAGCACTTCTTTTTAATTTAATTTGATTTGATTTTTTTCCCTTGAATCTCCCTGAGATACACAGTTACAAAGCGGTTCGTGATGGGGTTGTAGTCCTACAGTATTCCAACACCCGTCCTTCACCAGGGTACATTTCCCACCACTCATGTTCCCAGTTTCTCTCTCCCATCTCCTCCCCCCGAGCTTAATCTATGGCAGGCACCTCTCTCTCTCTCTCTCTCTCTCCATCTCTCTCCCTCCCTCCCTCTCTCTCACTTTCTCCCCATCTCTCTCTCCCTCCCTCCTTCCCTCTCTCTCTTCCCATCTCTCTCCCTCTCTCCCTCCCGCCCTCTCTGTCTTTCTCTCTATCTCTCTCTCCCTCTCTCCCTTCCTCCCTCCCTCTCTCCCCCATCTCTCTCCCTCTCTCTCCCTCCCTCCCTCTCTCTGTCTTTCTCCCCATCTCTCTCCCTCCCTCCCTCCCTCTCTCTCTGTCTTTCTCCCAATCTCTCCCTCCCTCCCTCCCTCCTCCCTCCCTCCTCCCTCCCTCCCTCCCTCCCTCCCTCCCTCTCTCTCCCCATATCTCTCCCTCCCTCTCTCTCTCCCTCCCTCTCTCTCTCCTCCCTCTCTCTCCCTCCTCTCCCTCCCTCTCTCTCTCCCTCACTCCCTCTCTCTCCCTCTCTCCTTCCCTCCCTGTCTTTCTCCCCATCTCTTTCTCCCTCCCTCCCTCCTTCTCTCTCCCCATATCTCTCCCTCTCTCTCCCTCCCTCCCTCTCTCTCTCCCCATCTCTCTCCCTCTCTCCCTCTCCCTCTCTCTCCTAACTCTCTCCCTCTCTCCCTCCCTCTCTCTCCTCCCTCCTCTCTCTCTCCCCATCTCTCTCCCTCTCTCCCTCTCCCTCTCTCTCCCCATCTCTCTCCCTCTCTCCCTCTCTCTCTCTCTCCCTAACTCTCTCCCTCCCTCCCTCTCTCTCTCTCTCTCTTTCTCTCTCTCCTTTTTGGCATCATGGTTTGCAGCACAGGTACTGAAAGTTCTGATGCATATCCCTTTACCTCCTTTCAACACTCCACTCATTTTTTGTCCAGAATCACCATTTCCAACTCTCTTTGGCATCGTGGCCCTGCCTACCATTCTCCTCACCCCAACCACAGCTTGTAGCAAACTCCCAAGCAGGGACTGTTCTCCTTGGGGAAAGCACATCCAACACATTTTATGACATTAGCCCCACCCTCATGCCGAAAACAGAGAAGTGACTGGGGAAAAAAAGCAAAATAGACCTCACCTCTGATAAACATTGACCCAGATTTTTACACACACACACACACACACACACACACACACACACACAGAGTTTGATAGAAGAGGCAAACATAAATACACAAGAGTATACAGCAAACGTATGTTGTCTGCTAGAGTGGCTCAATGCTTGCAAATCAATTTATGCAATAAACAGGCTGAACAAGAAAACCCGCGCTATGATACCAATCTATATAGCACTGTCGCACTGTCGTCCCATTGTTCATTGATTTGCTCGAGTGGGCACCAGTCACGTCTCCACGGTGAGACTTATTGTGACTGTGTTTGGCATCTCGAAGACGCCACGGGGAGCTTGCCAGGCTCTGCCGTGTGGGCGGGAGACTCTCGGTAGCTTGCTGGGCTCTCCGAGAGGGACGGAGGAATTGAACCCAGTCAGCCGCATGCAAGGCAAACACTCTACCCGTTGTTCTATCACTCCAGTCCAATCTACATAGAACAAGTATTTAACAGAATACAGAATGAATTCATTCATCTGGGAACGGAAACTCCTAGAAAAGCAAGGAGGGGTGATATTTATTTTATTTTATTTTATTTTATTTTATTTTATTTTGCTTGTTGGGTCCCACCGGCAATGCACAGAGGATACTCCTGGCTCTGCACTCAGTGAATCACCCCTGGCGGTGCTAAGGGGACTATATGGGATGCTGGGAATCGAACCCGGGTCAGTCGCGTGCAAGGCAAATGCCCTACCCTCTGTGCTATTGCGAGGAGAGGAGAGGAGAGGAGAGGAGGAGAGGAGAGGAGAGGAGGGGAGGGGAGGGGAGGGGAGGGGAGGGGAGGGGAGGGGAGGGGAGGGGAGGGGAGGGGAGGGGGAGGGAGGGGAGAGGAGAGAGGAGAGGGAGAGGAGAGGAGAGGAGAGGAGAGGAGAGGAGAGGAGAGGAGAGGAGAGGAGAGGAGAGGAGGGGAGAGGAGAGGAGAGGAGGGGAGAGGAGGGGAGAGGAGAGGATGAACACCTTAGTAGAGGCATAGCTCATGCGATAAGGCAAGAAAAGAAATAAATGTTATTCCGATTTGGAAGGAAAAAGAAATGACTTTAGATGCGCACAGTTGATCTGATTGCCGACATAGAAAACAGCAGAGAATCATCAACAATATACACGTGGGTCTACTGAGAAATTGTAACAAAATTCGCAAAAAAATGTTATTAGCCACTGTCATTGTTCCTCACATCTAATTGAAATGAGTCATTGGAATTTGATAGGGCAAAGAATTACCACTGAATTAGCAGCATATGAAGACAACTCACAGCAATGACCGTGAAGTGACACAATCCAGCCATTTAGTTGGCTGTGTGTTAGGGTTAGTGGAAAACAAACAAAACACTATAGATAATGTTCATTAACAGCGAGAATAAAACCCTGTATTTTTTATTAGTGAATCAGCATGAGACAAAGTTGCAGACTTACAGGTTTTCATGCTTATGTTTCACTCATACAATGATCGAGTACCCATCCCTCCACCAGTGCCCATTTTCCACCACCAATGGTCCCAGCATCCCTCTCACCATCCCCAAAACTTGTATTTTTTTATTAGTAAAAAAGATCATTGTCTAGTTCAAATTTATTATCATTCAGAGCATAGCTCACCGTATTGGCTTGTATGTGGGGCATTGCATGTTGTTCAAGATTAAGCGCCGGGCAATATTATTGGCAAAAACTCACATTCTCTACCAATCTGTCAATTTATCTTTCATCTGTCAGCCATCTATCCATCCATACCAACTGGTCATGATCATATCTCATCACAGACATGTACAGAAACCACCATCTTAATGGAATTTGCTCCTTATCTAAACTAATTTTTAAAAGCAAGGATAATAAAAAAAAAATTGAGACCAACATGTGAGCACAAACAGACACAAGACTCAGCGTGAGATGATTTGTGTGGAACCGCAGGTTAAAATGCTCCCCTGTGCATGGTTTTATTAATTAAGGGACACGGAAGACGATGATCCCAGTGGATTCAGGAAGATTTGGGTAAATCATATCACCATGTTGACTTTTCACACGGTTCAAGGAGATGGCTATCGTCATCACTGCTATTTTGTGCTTCTCATTCATTCCTTCAGGTGATACCCCTCATCATCATCATCATCATCATCACCACCATCATCATCATCATCATCATCATCATCATCATCATCATCATCACCATCATTACCATCATCATCACCATCATCACCATCATCATCATCATCATCATCCATCATCACCATCATCATCATCATCACCATTCATCACCATATCATCATCATCCCATCCAACATCACCATCATCATCATCATCATCATCACCATCATCATCAACCCATTGATCGTCAATTTTCTCGAGTGGTCTCAGTAACGTCTCCATTCGTCCCAGCCCTGAGATTTTATCAGCCTCTCTCGACTCGTTCTTCCCAACGGTGCCTCATTGGAGGCTCTTTCAGGGTCAGGGAATGAGACCCATCCTTGTTACTGGTTTTGGCATATGAATACACCACGGGGAGCTTGCCAGGCTCTCCCATGTGGGCAGGAAACTCTCAGTAGCTTGCCAGTTTCTCCCAGAGGGAGAACTAGGCTATAAGATATCACAGAGAGTCTCTTGCCCCCGTGCCTGGCTGTCTTCCCTGGGGCCCCTCAGAGGGGATGGGCTCCAGCTTCCCTCCCCGCCCAGAGCAGAACTCCCAGCGGCCGAAGACCTCCGGAGCCCAGCCACAGCCATGCTCAAGGCCCCTCTCCACACGTTCAGACGAGCCTCACACATGAAGGAACCGGCAGAGAAACCCAGGTGTGTGGGACCCGGGGCTGAGACCTCCAAGCCTGCTCGGATTGGGACTGGGCCTCCTCCCACCCAGATCCCCCATTTTCCAGTAGCTAGGCGGTCACACCCAAGGACTGCCCCCGGTGCTGTGTAATCCCACCAACGGCCAACATCCAGAAACTTAAAGCCAAGGTCCCGGAAGCTTGCTCAGACACCCTCATTGTTCAAAATTGCCCCTGCACTCAGGAATCACTCCTGGCCAGCTCAGGGGGACCATACAAGGTGGCGGAGATCCAATCCAGGCCTACCACATGCAAGGCAAGCGCCCTCCCCACTGCGCTATCGCTCCAACACCCATTATTACTGTTTTTACAGGTGGGCCAGCGAAATCTCCAACGATCTTCCCCAAACAGCACAACCTCCCAGAGCTCCAATCAGCCTAAAACCTGCCCGTGTCTCTCCAAACACCCGGCTTTATTTTGGAACACACAAATGTCCTCCTTTTTTTTTTTTTTTTTAATGCCGAGAGCAAGTAGAAATGTATCCCAAGGAGAGATATTATATAGGAATAAAATATTGCATATGGCATCATTTGAATAGATACCATTAAGAACCTCATTTCTATATTATGGAGCTATTTCCGCATCCCGGCAAATGACCCATAATAACAGTGATTTGTAGATCTTGTTTAAAACCTCCCAATAAAATCCCCGTGCAAGTCTTCAATCCATTTCAACAAGAATTCATTAGCTCGTTTCACACGCATAAGCAACTTTGCCGCGCTCCACGCCGAAGGCTTCTGCAAGTCATCTCTCGGGCTCGGGGAGATACACGCGTCTGAAATGAGGAGAGGGGCCGGAGCGATCAGGACACCGGGGAGGGGGCTTCCATCCCCCACGGCCGACCCAGGTTCCATCCCCGGCATCCAATCTGCCTCTCTGAGCCCCACCAGGAGTGATTCTTGAGGACAGAGTAGAATCACCAACTGTGGCCCCCCAAAAAAACAACACAAATAAATGTTTTTATTTTATCCACGTCCCCATTGCTGTGTAGTTATGATGTCATTAGCCTTTATGACCACACCACTGCCCCCATTCCTGCATAGCTATGATGTCATTACTCTTTATGACGTTACACCACTGCCCCCATTCCTGCATAGCTATGATGTCACAACCCTTTATGACATCACAGTGCTGTCCCCATTCTTGCGTAACTATGATGTCACAACCTTTTATGACATCACAGTGCTGTCCCCATTCTTGCGTAACTATGATGTCACAACCCTTTATGACATCACAGTGCTGTCCCCATTCTTGCGTAACTATGATGTCACAACCTTTTATGACATCACAGTGCTGTCCCCATTCTTCTGTAACTATGATGTCACAAGCCTTTATGACATCACAGTGCTGTCCCCATTCTTGTGTAACTATGATGTCACAATCTTTTATGACATCACAGTGCTGTCCCCATTCTTGTGAAACTAAGATGTCACAACCTTTTATGACATCCCCATTCTTGTGTAACTATGATGTCACAACCCTTTATGACATCACAGTGCTGTCCCCATTCTTGCGAAACTAAGATGTCACAATCTTTTATGACATCACAGTGCTGTCCCCATTCCTGTGTAACTATGATGTCACAACCTTTTATGACATCACAGTGCTGCCTTCATTCCTGTATAACTATGATGTCATTATCCCTTATGACATCACACCACGGCCCCCATTCCTGCATAGCTATGATGTCACGGTCCTTTATGACATCACAGGGCTGTCGCCATTCGTGCTTAAGTATGATATCTTTGTCCTTTCGAACATGACACCACCGTTCCGATTATGACATAGTTATGATGCCACGATCCTTCATGATAACACAACTCTGTCCCCGTTACTGCGAAATATGTCATTTTCCTGTATGACATCACACCACTCTTCCCATTACTGTGTAACTACGATGTCATGGCCCTTTATGACATCACAGTGCTGTCCCCATGCCTGTGTAACTATGATGTCACAACCTTTAACGACATCACAGCGTTGTCCCCATTCCTACATAAATACGATGTCACAACCTTTTATGACACCACAGTGCTGTCCCCATTCTTGCGTAACTATGATGTCACAACCCTTTATGACATCACAGTGCTGTCCCCATTCTTGAGTGACTATGATGTCAAAACCTTTTGACATCACAGTGCTGTCCCCATTCTTGCATAACTATGATGTCACAACCCTTTATGACATCACAGTGCTGTCCCCATTCTTGCGTAACTATGATGTCACAACCTTTTATGACATCACAGTGCTGTCCCCATTCTTGCGTAACTATGATGTCACAACCCTTTATGACATCACAGTGCTGTCCCCATTCTTGTGTAACTATGTCACAACCTTTTATGACATCACAGTGCTGTCCCCATTCTTGTGAAACTAAGATGTCACAACCTTTTATGACATCCCCACTCTTGTGTAACTATGATGTCACAACCCTTTATGACATCACAGTGCTGTCCCCGTTCTTGCGAAACTAAGATGTCACAATCTTTTATGACATCATAGTGCTGTCCCCATTCTTGTGTAACTATGATGTCACAACCCTTTATGACATCACAGTGCTGTCCCCATTCTTGTGTAACTATGATGTCACAACCCTTTATGACATCATAGTGCTGTCCCCATTCTTGCGTAACTATGATGTCACAACCTTGTATGACATCACAGTGCTGCCTCCATTCCTGTATAACTATGATGTCATTATCCTTTATGACATCACACCACTGTCTCCATTCCTGCGTGACTATGATGTCATGGCCCTTTGTGACATCACACCACTGTCCCCACACACATTATCCTCCCTAACGTGTGTTTTCATTCATTCTACCCCAACCGTAGTCACCGAGGTGAGCCCCCTGGTTTTCTAACTCATCGTTCTTGGAGGTTTTTATTTTCCCCAAAGGACAGCTAAGGCGTCAAGAGCTAAGAAAACAACAACATCAACAAAATGTTGCTTAAAGAAATTAAGTACAACTACATGAAAAAAACTGATGGACAGAAAAGGATGAAATTTCACAGTCTCGGCACGAGTGCAATTCCCAAGAAAACAAGAGAGCAAGCCACCCTGGACCCTGGGCCTCTTTGTTTATTTCATGATACTTCTTAGAACTACACTCACTATTGTATCTTATTTTACTTTATTCATTTATTTAATTTTTTATTGAGTCACCGTGAGCTACAGTGACACAGCTTCCATGTTTGAGTGTCAGTCACACAATGACGGAACCCCCATCCCTCCACCCATGCCCATTCCCCACCACCCATGTCCCCAGTGTCCCCCCATCCCGCCCTCCCCCTGCCTCCATGGCAGACAATCTCCCCCACACTCTCTCTCTGCTTTGGGGCATCCTGGTTTGCAATACAGACACCGAGAGGCCGTCACGGTGGGTCCTTTGTCGACTCTCAGCACACGTCTCCCATCCCGAGCATCCCTCCAACCATCCCTGACTCAGTGACCCCTTCTCCATCCCAGCCGCCTTCTCCCCCAGCTCAGGAGGCGGCTTCCAACCATGGGGCAATCCTCCTGGCCCTTGCCTCTACTGTCCTTGGGTGTCAGTCTCATATACAATATTTTATATCCCACCAATGAGTGCGATCCTTCTAGGCCTGCCCCTCTCTTTCTTTACAGCTGCTATTGCAAATGACTACATCGTACCCCCAAAACACTGAGGGTTATTAAGCATGAAAACATAATTAACCATGATAATCCCACCATCATTCATTTCCTTTCTCATTATGACACGTACAGATTGGATATACATAAAATAGCACAACTCCTTGTTCATTATGTTTGGGGCTCACACCCGCTGCCCAGAGCTTATGCCTGGCTCTGCGGTTAGGAATCACTCTTGGTGGGATTTGGGGGAACCGTGTGGTGTGCTGGGGACCCACCCCCAGGTTGACGGAAGCCGGCCGGGAGAACTCCATGCCATTTGCTTAACTTCGTAAGTTTATTGAGGGGAACGGGGCAGAGCCAAGGACGGGGTTAGGTGGCAGGGGGGAAGGGAGGGAGGGCCGAGGGTCCTTTTAAAACATACTTAATGGGGAGGGTTGGAGCAATAGCACAGTGGGGAGGGCATTTGCCTTGCACACGACTGACCCGGGTTTGAGTCCCATCATCCCATAGGGTCCTCTGAGCACCGCCAGGGGTGATTCCTGAGTGCAGAGCCAGGAGTAACCCCTGAGCATCGCCGGGTGTGGCCCCCGAAAAAAAAACAGCAATAATAATAATAATAATAATAATAATAATAATAAAACCTACTTGATTTTCCGCATCGGCATCAACCACAGACAGCAAGAGTATTCTGTTGACACACGGATGTTTTCCTTGTCTGATTCCCTCCCGCCTTCCAATCCAACGGGAAAAACCCTCGTGCCTTTGAGCAGTGCATTAAAAAAAAAAAAATTCTTTTTTGTAGAGCTTTCTTCTCTCTCCACCTCTGCCTAATTCCCTGCTGCCTTCCTTGCCGTAAACTCCATCCCATCACGTTCATTACAGGAATTTCCTTGCCTTTCTCGTCTGCCTCCCTGCCCCCAGCCAAAGCAAGTGTCTAATTAAACTCAGAGGCCCCCCCCCCTGGACACCCAAGCAGCGAGGGGAGGGAGGGACCAGGAGTGACAATGCTCAGGGGGAAATGTGCCCCCCGTGGCGATTTTATTTCTCTTGCTGCTGAAAGTACATAAACAGAAGCTTCTGGGCCTCCTCCCCTGATTAGAGACTCCTTGTTTGGGTACCAGAAAAAAAAAACAAAAAAAAATTCTGTTTTGGTTTTGCTTGGTTTTGTCCTCCTGCCCAGAAGTTAAGGAGATGCGGTTTACAAGTCGGACTCTAGCAGCTAAAAATGGATCCCGGCCGGGGGGATGTTCCCTTCACGGAAGCAGGGACCCCTTGCAAGGGAGAGAGCATTCTCACTTCCAAACGCAAAAGGAGCACTGTTGCACTGTTGACCGGTTGTTCATCGATGGGCTCGAGCGGGCGCCAGTCACGTCTCCACGGCGAGACTTGTGGTGACTGTGTTTGGCATCTCGAAGACGCCACGGGGAGCTTGCCAGGCTCTGCCGTGCGTGCGGGCGGGAGACTCTCGGGAGCTTGCCAGGCTCTCCGAGAGGGATGGAGGAATCGAACCCGGGTCGGCCGCGTGCAAGGCAAACGCCCTCCCCGCTGTGCTATCGCTCCAGCCCCAATAATTGGCTTTTTTGCTTTCCCTTAAGTCGGACTAAAGTTGGATTCCACACACATACTCGTGCATGCACACACACACACAAACACACACACACAAACACACACACACACACACACACGCGCACACACACACACCTGCGTCTTGTCCTTCCTGGATGCCGGCTGACGCCTGCCTTCACGTACGGGAACTAAAAGTTCTATCCCACGATTGCAACATCCATTAGCTTAATTAGCAAAAAAAAAAAAAATCCTTCTCTCTTTATCTGGATTAAATTTCCAGTCTAAACCGTTTTCATTTCATTTCGGGGGCCAGAGCCATAGTATAGCGGGGGGAGGGCATTGGCCTGGCACACGGCCGACCCGGGTTCGATTCCCGGCATCCCCTAGGGTCCCCCGAGCACCGCCAGGAGTGATTCCTTGAGTGCAGAGCCGGGAGGAAGCCGTGAGCATCGCCGGGTGGGGCATGAAAAGCCAAAAATAAACGGTTCCATACTTTGTACCCTTTATGTTGTACGAGATGAATCTCTCTGTCTCTGTGTCTCTCTGTCTCTGTGTCTCTCTGTCTCTCTTTTTCTGTGTCTATCTCTTCTCTGTCTCTCCTCTCGCTTTGCTTCTTTGTCTCTGTGTCTCTTCTTCTCTGTCTCTTTGTTTCTCTCTGTCTCTCTCTCTCTCTCCTCTCTGTCTCTCTCCTCTCTGTGTCTGTCTTTTCTCTCTGTCTCTGTCTCTCTTTGTTTCTCTCTCTGTGTGTCTCTGTCTCTCCTCTCTGTCTCTCTGTCTCTGTTTCTGTCTCCTCTCTCTGTGTCTGTCTCTTCTCTGTCTGTGTTTCTCTCTTCTCTCTCTCTCCTCTCTGTCTCTCTGTTTCTCTCCCCTCTCTCTCCTCTCTGTCTCTCTGTTTCTCTCTTCTCTCTCTCTCCTCTCTGTCTCTCTGTTTCTCTCCCCTCTCTCTGTCTCTGTCTCTTCTCTGTCTCTCCTCTCTGTTTCTCTGTCTCTGTTTCTCTCTTCTCTGTCTCTTTGTTTATCACTCTCTGTGTCTCTCTGTTTATCTCTCTGTCTCTCTTTGTTTCTCTCTGTGTGTCTCTGTCTCTCCTCTCTGTCTCTCTGTATCTCTTTCTCTCTCCTCTCTGTGTCTGTCTCTTTTCTGTCTCTCCTCTCTCTTTGTTTCTCTGTCTCTGTATTTCTCTCTTCTCTGTTTCTCTCTCTGTGTCTCTTTGTTTCTCTCTCTCCTCTCTGTCTCTGTCTCTGTCTCTGTTTCTCTCTCTCCTCTCTGTCTCTGTCTCTGTTTCTCTCTCCTCTCTCTGTGTCTGTCTCTTCTCTCTGTTTCTCTGTCTGTGTTTCTCCCTTCTCTGTCTCTCTCTGTTTCTCTGTCTCTCCGTCTCTGTTTCTCCTCTCTCTGTGTCTGTCTCTTCTCTCTGTCTCTCCTCTCTCTTTGTTTCTCTGTCTCTGTCTCTCTCTTCTCTGTCTCTCTCCCCTTTGTTTTTTTCTCTCTGTCTCTCTTGTTTCTCTGCCTCTCTGTCTCTGTCTCTCTGTCTCTGTCTCTCTGTCTCTGTCTCACTGCCAATCCACATCCCGAATCATCAATCGACTGAGCACGTGAGGGCCTTTGGGCTCATGTTGTTTCCCTCTGCAGTGAGCCGGAGAAGTCGGAGACCACACCGTGGGCATCAGGCCCCCCCACCCGTGCCCCCCACCCCCACCCCCGACAGGTGGTCCCAGCTTCCTCCCGCTCCCAAAGCCCCTCCCCCATGCGCTCTGCGGGCTCCGGCCCTGCAGGTGGAACCAGAACAAAGCCGGCGGGGGGAGGGGTCCGTGCCTCTCGCCTCAGCCTCGGCCTCCGAACCAACACCCCCCCCTGCCGGCCGGCCTCCTCCCTGCACACGCCAGGGACACGCAAGCCAGGCCCTGCTCCCTGTCCTGGGGCGGACGGCCCTGGGAGAGCACCCACAGGAGAGCACCCACGCTGCCTCGGTCTCCACGGGGCCACCCATTCACCGGGACTCCCAGCGCCTGACCCAGGAGGCCTGCGGGTAGGAAAGGAAGTCGGGGCACACGCAGCGGAGCACGCCACAGTCACGCCACAGTCACGAGACTCCAGCCCAGCTCCTTGGTTAGGAGGGGAGGCTGTGTCCCCTCCCCCGCCTGACCCTGCACACGCACAGGCACAGGCACACACACACGCATACGCAGGCACACATAGGCACGCATGTTCAGACATATACACACAAGCACACACGCACACTCACACATACATATGCACGCACGTATGCACGCATACTCACACATAGACACACACACATGCACACACATGCGTGCATGCACATACACATGCACACATGCACGCACGCATGCACAGGCACACACATATGTATGCACATGCACACAAACACACATGCACACAAACACACATACACATGCGCGCACACACATGCATGCATGCACATACACATGCACACACACAGACGTCTGCATGCACTCACATGCACACACACATGCACAGGCACAAACACATGCATGCATGTATACACATGCTTAGGCATGCACATATACGCACACATACACATATACACACAAGCACACACATGCATGCACTCACACACACAGATACATGCACATATGCACGCATATTCACATGTATACACATGCACACACATACATATACACACGCACAAACATGCACGCACTGACACACATACACATATGCACGCCTAGTCACACATGTACACACATGCATGCATACACACATGAACGAACGCACGCATGCATATGCACACATACACATATGCACGCATAGTCACACATGTACACACATGCGTGCATACACACATGCATATGCACACATACTCACATATGCACACATGCACTCACACATATGCATGCATACTCACACATACACACATGCACGCGCATACACACTCACATACATGCATGCATGTACACATGTACATACACACGCACACACGATGAGCGCACACATGTGTATGGACACACATGCACACTCACACACACGCATGCATGTACACACGTACATACACATGCACACATGATGTGCACACATGTGTATGGACACACATACACACTCACACACATGCATGCATGCATGTACACACATGTACATACACATGCACACATGATGTGCACATGTGTATGGACACACATACACACATGTGTGCATGTACACACATGTACATACACATGCACACACACATGATGCGCACACACATGTGTATGGACACACATAGACACACACACACTGCATATCACTCCTAGTGTGTCCCAAACCCCCCGGAGCTCCTCCCCGGGCTGGCCTGAGAAGGATCTGTATAAAATCGCACACGTGCCAAACTCGGGTGTGAAGGGGCGGGCTGCTCCCTCCTCCCTGCTCTTCTTCCTTCCTTCCTTCCTTCCTTCCTTCCTTCCTTCCTTCCTTCCTTCCTTCCTTCCTTCCTTCCTTCCTTCCTTCCTTCCTTCCTTCCTTCCTTCCTTCCTTCCCTCCCTCCTTCCTTCCTTCCTTCCTTCCTTCCTTCCTTCCTTCCTTCCTTCCTTCCTTCCTTCCTTCCTTCCTTCCTTCCTTCCTTCCTTCCTTCCTTCCTTCCTTCCTTCCCGGGTCCCTTGTACGCGAGCAGGGCAAAGCGAGGGGGACTCTGCCCTCGCTGCCCAGAGCCGGGCTCAGCCGGACACCAGGTCCAGGCTGCGCGTGGGCAAGAACGGTCTGAGCACATGTCCTGGGACTCGGGGGCCGACGGCCACGTCCCTGTGAGTGAGCCGTGCTCGCTCCCCTCAGAAGAGCCACGTGCTGGGACCGCACTGGGGAGGGCACTGGCCTTGCATGCAGCCAGCCCGGTCCCAGCCCGGGCACCCCACAAGGGCCCCTGAGCACTGCCAGGGTGCAGACCCAGTGCGAACCCCCGAGCACTGCCAGGTGTGGCCCCAAAAAGGGCCCCCAAAATTGAGCAATGTACTGTCTGTTCTTGGACAGATTTTTAACTATTTGACTGCTCTGAGATCTCTCTCCTCTCTCTCTCTCTGTCTCTCTCTCACTCTCTCTCTTCTCTCTCTCTTGCTCTCTCTCTCCCTCTCTCACTCTCTCTCCTCTCTCTCCTCTCCCTCTCCCTCACTCTCTCTCACTCTCTCTCTCTCCTCTCTCTCTCTCCCTCTCTCTCCCTCTCTCTCTCCTCTCTCTCCTCTCTCTCCTCTCCCTCTCCTCTCTCTCTCACTCTCTCTCACTCTCTCTCCTCTCTCTCTCCCTCTCTCTCTCCTCTCTCTCTCCCTCTCTCTCTCACTCTCTCTCACTCTCTCCTCTCTCTCTCCTCTCTCTCACTCTCTCTCACTCTCTCCTCTCTCTTTTGCTCTCTCTCTCCCTCTCTCTCTCCTCTCTCTCTCACTCTCTCCTCTCTCTCCTCTCTCACTCTCTCTCACTCTCTCTCTCACTCTCTCCTCTCTCTCTCACTCTCTCCTCTCTCTTGCTCTCTCTTCCTCTCTCTCTCACTCTCTCTCCTCTCTCCTCTCTCTCTCACTCTCTCACTCTCTCTCTCCTCTCTCTCTCACTCTCTCTCCTCTCTCTCTTACTCTCTCTCTCCCTCTCTCTCACTCTCTCTCTCACTCTATCACTTTCTCTCCTCTCTCTCTCCTCTCTCTCTCTCTCTCTCTCTCTCTCTCTCTCTCTCTCTCTCTCCCCCTTCAATGCGTTCTTATTGTTGGTTGTCATCCTACCTTTTACTTTTCACCCCAAGAGCAAACCAGCCCTTCCAAGTGTCTAGGACTCTCAAGAGTTCTCTAAAGAGAACCTTCTGGAATCAGGGACGCCCCGTGGTGATACCACGCACACAGAGTACATTGAACCTGTCACGCTCCACGAAAGACAAAACAGCTGGAAGGACTCAAAATCCGAGTGTCTGGCCAGAGAGAACGTGGCATTGCCCCAACACACACACACACACACACACACACACACACACACACACACCCCACCTGCCCCCAAGGAACTACTTCTGGAAAAAACGCTGCAATGATACAGCATTTGAAAGGGAGGTGGGAAATAATAATAATGAATGAATAATGATGAGGCGGGAAATAAAGATAATGAAGTGGCCCTCAGCACTGCAGGGGTGGGTTCAAGTCAGCTCTCAGTCGGCCTGATATTGGGGACGAGTCGGAAGACGTCACTGAAGAGGAAGCCTCAGTTTCCCCTTTCTGCTGCTCCACGCATTTGCCTATGACCTGTCTCCAGTTCACATTTCAAACATCCCTGCAACATCCTGGCTCTTTCTGACACGTGTGGGAAGTCAACGGTTCTCCAAGATCATAGAGTCCGTTCCAAGACTCGGACCCACCCGGGCGAAGAGAAACTGGCCAAAACCTTTGGCCAATGGCCAAATTGATCATCCAAAAGACCAATGGCCAAATTGATAACCCCAGGAACAGTGCCCAAATAGATCACCCAAAAGGCCAATGGCCAAGTAGATAACCCAAAGACTTTGGATAATTGATATCCAAAAGACCAAGGGCAAATAGATAACCCCAAAGATTAATGCCCAAACTGACGATACAAAATGCCAATGCCCAAATAGATAACCCAAATAAAACAATGCCCAATTAGATAACCCAAATAAAACAATGCCCAAATAGATAACACAAATAAAAACAATGCCCAAATAGATAACCCAAAGGCCAA
The DNA here is from genome assembly GCF_027595985.1 of Sorex araneus. NCBI lineage: Eukaryota > Metazoa > Chordata > Mammalia > Eulipotyphla > Soricidae > Sorex > Sorex araneus. The sequence goes on from NW_026570955.1 coordinate 22,659, forward strand.
GGGGCAAATGGATCAGCCAGAAAAGCCAACGGCCAATTAGATAACCCGAAAGACCCCCAAACTCCCCAAACTCCTCTATATGTTCTCTTCATTCTCTGTAAATTCTCGTCCATGGACAACGTTTCCAATTATCAGACCCAGTTTAGCTATTTCAGAACCTCACCCCAGAGAAGCCATAAATGACTTAGTCCAACTGAAGAGTTTCTTCCTCACTTTTGAACACACTTTTCTATTTTCTGCGTCTGAGCATTGTTCCTGCTCATCGTGTTAATTCTTGGATTGACTGAAGATCCTGGGGACCAACTATGGAGAAACTAGAGACCCACTTTCTTTTTTTTTCTTTTCTTTTTAGTTCTTTTTGCTTTTTGGGTCCCACCTGGCAATGCTCAGGGGTTCCTCCTGGCTCTGCACTCAGGAATGACTCCTGGCGGTGCTCAGGGGACCCTATGGGACGCTGGGAATCGAACCTGGGTTGACCACAAGCAGGGCAAACGCCCTCCCCGCTGTGCTATCGCTCCGTCCCTCCCTCCCCAGAAATCTACTTTCACTACTTCTGCATCATGATATTAAAGCGACATTTGCCCTCGTCCACTTGGGAGAGGAAGTCACCTGTCTGACAAGCCTTTCATCCAGCTAGACTGAAGGTTTTTTCAGTCCTAAAGTTGTTCGAGGTTACGGAGGTGTAGTTGAAGTGAAATTATGTTGTGCAAAGGGGCTCTTAAATCAGAAATGTGTGCTTAGGCCCTTTTAAAAAAAATCTAGAAAATCTAGAGGGAGGGCTGGAGTGATAGTCCAACAGGTAGAGTGTTTGCCTTGCACCGCGGCCAACCCGGGTTCGATTCCCAGCATCCCATACAGTCCCCCGAGCACTGCCAGGAGTCATTCCTGAGTGAAGAGCCAGGTGGAAGCCCTGTGCATCATTGCTGGGTGTGACCAAAAAAAAGAAAATAAAAAGTGCAGAGGAGACGGCTTTAAACCACATGGACTGATGCTCAAGTCTTAGCAGTAAGTCTGGTTCTGTGCTGAGTAATCACCCCTGGTTCCCCATTCTTCAGGGGAACCAGCACCAGGGGAAGAACTGGAGCCAGCCACTTGCAAAGACCTTGTTTCTGGTCTTATCAAACCCTGCTGATGCGTGAACCGGTGCACACATCCAGTGGTTACAAGGGCGCCAAAGCATGTGTGTGCCTATATTCACAATCTCACACACACAAAGCAGATTGGGGGCCACCCACATCAAGGTGCTTAAATATGAGCATTCTATGCATGTGCTCTTCAAAACCATCTCTCAGGACCGTTCTACCCATCCATGTGGTCATTTACCCGTTCATTCATCCATATATTGATCCAGAAATTCACATGTTCATCCACTCAACTGTCCATTTGTCCATTCCTCCATCCATACACCCACCTATCTACCCATTCTTCCATCTATCCATCCATCCACCCATCCATCTACCTGTCCATCCACCCATCCATCGTCCATCCACTCATCTATCTACCCACCCATCCATCCACCCATCCACCCACCCACCGACCCACCCATATACCTACCCATCCATCCATCCATCCATCCATCCATCCATCCATCCATCCATCCATCCATCCATCCATCCATCCATCCATCTGTCCATCCACTCATCTATCTACCGATCTATCCATCCATTTATCCATCCACCTACCCACCCATCCACCCATGCACCCATATACATACCCATCCATCCATCCATCTATCCGTATACATACCCATCCATCCATCCATCCATCCATCCATCTGTATACATACCCATCCATCCATCCATCCATCCATCCACCCATATACATACCCATCCATCCACCCACCCATTCATCCATCTATCCATCCATCCACCCATCCATGCATGCATGCATCCATCCACCCATCCATCTACCTGTCCATCCACCCACCATCTGTCCATCCACTTATCTATCTACCCACCCATCCATCCACCCATCCACCCACCCCCCGACCCACCCATATACCTACTCATCCATCCATCCATCCATCCATCTGTCCATCCACTCATCTATCTACCGATCTATCCATCCATTTATCCATCCACCTACTCACCCATCCACCCATGCACCCATATACATACCCATCCATCCATCCATCCGTATACATACCCATCCATCCATCCATCCATCCATCCATCCATCCATCCATCCATCCATCCGTATACATACCCATCCATCCATCCATCCACCCATACACATACCCATCCATCCACCCATCCATTCATCCATCTATCCATCCATTTGCCTACCCATCCAACCATCTACTCACCCACCCATTGACCCATCCATCAACCCACCCATATACCTACCCATCCATCATCCATCCATCTATCCATCCATCCATCCATCCACCCACCCAACCATCCAACCAACCATCCACCCATTCATCCATCTGTCCATCCACTCAACTATATACCCACCCATCTATTCATTTATCCATCCACCCATCCAACCATCCATCGACCCACCCATATACCTACCCATCCACCCATCCACCCACCCATCCACCCATCCACCCATCCACCCATCCACCCATCCATCCATCCATCCATCCATCCATCCATCCATCCACCCATCCATCCACCCATCCCAGGCATCACATGGGCTCAGGCAGCGTCTGCACCCTACCTTTGTCCAAGGTGGCCTTTATAGGATTTCTCCAACTTGCCCCCACCTGGGGCTTCTAACCAGGTAAAAGTCCGTTGCCAAAGAGGTTACCAGGGGGCTTGGGAGTGGTCTCTGGTCTTTGAAATTCCTTTCCTGGCACCTTTTTTCCTGCAGGAGCTTCTCTGGGTCTGTCCCTAGATGGGTGAGGGTCTTTCTGCTAGGTCAGCTTCTGCCATTGCCTTGGGAGGGGCCTTCCCCATCCCGCCTACATCACTGGGAGACACTCACAAAAATCTCTGCTCAGGGAACCAAGCTAGGGTCAGCCTCCTGCAAGGGATTGAACCCCTGAACTCTGTGCAAGATGCTTTCCCCCCCATTTTTAGGCTCAACGAAAATTTCGAGCTTGCCTTGTGTGTGGCCAACTCTGGTTTCCATCCCGCAGTCTGGAATATGTTCCACTAAACCTCTTCAGCAGGGACTCCTGAGCACAGAGACAGGAGTCCAACTCTGAACACAGCCAGCTTTGTTCGCCAAATTGTGTTTGGCATCTCAAAGATGCCACGGGGAGCTTGCCAGGCTCTGCCGTGCAGGCGGGAGACTCTCGGTAGCTTGCTGGGCTCTCCGAGAGGAACGGAGGAATCGAACCCGGGTCGGCCGCATTCCAGGCGAACGCCCTCCCTGCTGTGCTATTGCTCCAGGCCACAAAATAAGAGAGACAAAAACCAAGAAACAGTCGAAGAAAATCATGCGTCTGATCTGATGTGAAACCAGCTGGGGAGATTCTCAAAGTTTTTTGGACTCTCTTCTTCCAATATTAAGCGGGGTGCACATGGGTTCTCCAAACATCAAGCTCTTTTTTTTTTTCATTTTGTTTTGTTCTGGGGCCACACTCGGCAATGCTCAGGGTGACTCTTGGCTCTGTGCTCAGAAATCACTCCTGGTGCTGCTTGGGGGACCCTAGAGGATGCCGGGATGGAACTGGGTTAGCCAAGTACACTGCATGCTCCCTACCTGTTGTACTAGGACCCCACCAAACTCTTTGAAATGCAGGACAGTCCCCTCAACGTTTTGACCCCCCCCATTACCTTCCATTTTACAGACGTTTTATAGATCCTGAAAGACTGCGTAACTCTCATGAAGGAGAGGCGAGATTTAATGAGATGGTATCTCACACACGGGGGGAAGAAATGGAACGTGTGGGGGTGAAAGCCCCTTTTGCCTTGTGATGCAGATCAATAACTATTACTTGGGCTCCATGTCTATGGATTTGAGAGATCACTGTTGGATCTACCCCGCCGCGGGTGAATCTAAAAGGAAGAAAGAAAGAAAGAAAGAAAGAAAGAAAGAAAGAAAGAAAGAAAGAAAGAAAGAAAGAAAGAAAGAAAGAAAGAAAGAAAGAAAGAAAGAAAGAAAGAAAGAAAGGAAGGAAGGGGAGGAAGGAAGGGAGAGAGAAAGAAAGAAAGAAAGAAAGAAAGAAAGAAAGAAAGAAAGAAAGAAAGAAAGAAAGAAAGAAAGAAAGAAAGAAAGAAAGAAAGAAAGAAGGAAAGAAAGAAAAGATAAAGAAAGAAAAGATAAAGAAAGAAAAGATAAAGAAAGAAAGAAAGAAAAGAGAAAGAAAGAAAGGAAGGAAGGAAGGAAGGAAGGAAGGAAGGAAGGAAGGAAGGAAGGGGAGGAAGGAAGGAAGGGAGAAAGAAAGAAAGAAAGAAAGAAAGAAAGAAAGAAAGAAAGAAAGAAAGAAAGAAAGAGTTAAAGAAAGAAAGAAAGAAAGAAAAGATTAAAGAAAGAAAGAATGAAAGAAAGAAAACATTAAAGAAAGAAAGAAAGAAAAGATAAAAGAAAGAGAGAAAGAAAGAAAGAGAAAGAAAGAAAGGGTTAAAGAAAGAAAGAAAAGATAAAAAAGAAAAGATAAAGAAAGAAAGAAGGAAAGAAAGAAAGAAAAGAAAAGATTAAAGAAAGAAAGAAAGAAAAGATGAAAGATAGAAAGAGAGAGAAAGAAAGAAAGAAAAGATAAAGAAAGAAAGAAAAGATGAAAGAGAGAAAGAAAGAAAGAAAAGATAAAGAAAGAGAGAGAAAGAAAGAAAGAAAGAGAAAATATTAAAGAAAGAAAGAAAAGATGAAAGAAAGAGAAAGAAAGAAAAGATGAAAGAAAGAAAGAAAGAAAGAGAAAGAAAGAAAGAAAGAAAAGATAAAGAAACAAAG
>NW_026570955.1:32500-58922 GCF_027595985.1 Sorex araneus
TACCCGTGACATATTCAATATGCCAAAGACAAATGGACTGGAGTGATAGCACAGCGAGGAGGGCGTTTGCCTTGCATGCAGCCAACCCGGGTTCGATTCTTCCGTCCCTCTCAGACAGCCCAGCGAACTACCGAGAGTATCTCGCCTGCATGGCAGAGCCTGGCAAGCTCCCCATGGCGTATTCGATATGCCAAACACAGTCACAACAAGTCTCTCCATGGAGACGTGACTGGCGCCCCCTCAAGCAAATCGATGAGTAACAGGACGACAGTGCAACAGTGCTACTGCTTTGTGATCACAGACGCTTGGGAGAAGAAAAAAAATTTTTTTTTAAAATGTACTGATGGGGCTGGAGCGATAGCACAGTGGGGAGGGGCGTTTGCCTTGCACGCGGCTGACCCGGGTTCGATTCCCAGCATCCCATAGGGTCCTCCGAGCACTGCCAGGAGTAATTCCTTAGTGCATGAGCCAGGAATGACCCCTGTGCATTGCCGGGTGTGACCCAAAAAGCAAAAAAAAAAAAAATGTATTGATGGGGCTGGAGCGATAGCACGGTGGGGAGGGGCGTTTGCCTTGCACGCGGCTGACCTGGGTTCGATTCCCAGCATCCCATAGGGTCCCCTGAGCACCGCCAGGAGTAATTCCTGAGTGCAGAGCCAGGAGTAACCCCTGTGCATCGCCGGGTGGGACCCAAAAAGCAAGAAAAAAAAAAAAGTCTTGATTCACCATGAATTGCAAGGCTATGCATAACTGGGCATACAGTGATTCAGCAGAGAGTGATTCAGACCAAATGTCTTCACCGGTGCCCTCTTCCCTCTGCTGACATCCCCCTTTTCTCTCCCACCCATCAGCCTGCCCCGGGGACAGGCAGGTTTTGGAATAAAATGTTGGCCCTATGGCGAACAGAACTTTGACTGAGAGCATTTCATGCATCTTTCTTTTGCCGCCTTTCAGCATCTCTGCCTCCTCCCTAATGACTCCTCCCTCTACTATCATGATGGTGCTCCCTTCCTTGTCTTCTCCTTCCCCCACCAACCTCCACCCTCTCTGAACACTGAGGTTCTTCCCCCCCAACCCAAAAAGCACAACAAGACGGGACCAAAAAGCCATCAACAGAAATGAACAGAACAGATATCATGCTAAGTGAAATGAGACGGAAAGAGAGGGACAGACATAGAAGGACTGCACTCATTGGTGGAGTATAAAGTAACAGAATAGGAGACGGACACCCAAGGACAGTAGAGACCAGGGCCAGGAGGATTGCCCCATGGTTGGAAGCCGCCTCATGAGCTGGGGGAGAAGGCGGCTGGGATGGAGAAGGGGTCACTGTGTCAGGGATGGTTGGAGGGATGCTCGGGATGGGAGACGTGTGCTGAGAGTCGACAAAGGACCCACCGTGACGGCCTCTTGGTGTCTGTATTGCAAACCATGATGCCCCAAAGCAGAGAGAGAGAGTGTGGGGGAGATTGTCTGCCATGGAGGCAGGGAGAGGGCGGGATGGGGGGACACTGGGGACACGGGGGGTGGGGAATGGGCACAGGTGGAGGGATGGGGGTTCCATCATTGTATGCCTGAAACTCAAACATGAAAGTTTATAACTGTATTTCATGGTGATTCAATAATAAAAAATAAAAATGTTTTAGAGAAAAAGCAATAAAACGAAAGTTAGTTACTTGGGAAAAAAAAGAAAGAAATGAACAGAACGCAAAGATAGAAAAAGCCAAAATTAAACTGAAGAGATACTATGGCAGGTAAGGCACTCACCTTGCACCCGGCCGGCCGGCTTTGATCCCCGGCATCCAGTAAGGCCCCTGAACTCACTCAAGGAACAAGCCCTGAGCATGGCCTGGTGGGGAGGTCAAAGGCAGAACCATATGTCTCATGAGTGATGGTGACGTGGGGTTTGGTGGGCAGCTGCCTCAGTCCCCGGCATGAAGAAGGCTGGAATGAAAGAAGCAGGGGGGTGGCGTTTGCCTTGCACACAGCCGACCCGGCTCCCACCCCTAGTACCCCACAGGGCCCCCCAGCAGTGTCAGAAGTGATTCCTGAATTGCAGAACTGATGGGCGTGGCCCCAAAACCAAGTCAATAAAAACTCTGAGACTCCAGCACAGCACCTAAGTTATTGCACTGGAGATATTTGGAGATTTTCGTGAGACAATTCCAAAGTGTGAGCAGGAAAGAGTTTTACTCTTTCATAATAAGGTAAGTCAAGGGGCTGGAGTCATAGCACAGCAGGGAGGGCGTTATGCTTTGCATGCAGCCGACCCGAATTCGATTCCCAGCATCCCATAGGGTCCCCCGAGCACTGCTAGAAGTCATTCCTGAGTGCAGAGCCAGGAGTAACCCCTGTGCATCGCCAGGTATGACGCAAAATAATAATAATAATAATAAGAAGAAGAAGAAGAAGAAGAAGAAGAAGAAGAAGAAGAGGAAGAAGAAGAAGAGGAAGAAGAAGAAGAGGAAGAAGAAGAAGAGGAAGAGGAAGAAGAGGTAGAAGAAGAAGAAGAAGAAGAAGAAGAAGAAGAAGAAGAAGAAGAAGAAGAAGAAGAAGAAGAAAAAGAAGAAGAAGAAGAGGAAGAGGAAGAAGAAGAGGAAGAGGAAGAAGAGGAAGAGGAAGAAGAGGAAGAGGAAGAGGAAGAAGAAGAGAAAGAGGAAGAAGAAGAAGAAGAAGAAGAAGAAGAAGAAGAAGAAGAAGAAGAAGAAGAAGAAGAAGAAGAAGAAGAAGAAGAAGAAGAAGAAGAAGAAGAAGAAGAAGAAGAAGAAATCTGCCCACATTCCCATGCTTACTAAAATATATGTAAGCACACACACGTCAATATGAAGGCAACCTCCAAACAATACAGAGTTATATGGAAAGTAAGGACTGGCAACATTTATGGATGATCAAAATGTGTATAACATGCATATACCTATGGGGCTGGAGCAATAACACAGTGGGGAGGGTGTTGGCCTTGCATGCCGCTGACCTGGGTTCGATCCCCGGCATCCCATAGGGTCCCCCAAGCTCTGCCAGTAGCAATTTCTGAGTGCAAAGCCAGGAGTAACCCCTGAGCATCGCTGGGTGTGACCCAAAAAGCAAAAAAATAAATCTTAAAGACTTGGGTCTGGAGCAATTGTATAGGGGGTTTGGTCCCTGGCATCCCATATGGTGCCCCCAATACTACCAGGAACAATTCCTGACTAGCACTGTATCACTGTCGTCCCGTTGTTCATCAATTTGCTCGAGCAGGCACCAGTCACGTCTCCATGGTGAGACTTGTTGTGACTGTGTTTGGGATCTCGAACACGCCACGGGGAGCTTGCCAGGCTCTGCTGTGTATCACATGCATATGTGTACATATATGTGTGTGTTGTATGCGTATGTGCGTGTGTGAGCATTGCATACGTGTTTGCACGTGTGAATGCCACACGCTTATGTGCATGTCGATGTTGTATGCATATATGCATGCAGAGTGTTTTATGTATGTGCACATGAGTGCTGTGTGTATAGTGCACAGTGAGTGCCGTGTGGCTACACATGTATGAGTGTCATGTGCACGTCATTGCACATGTGTAAGCACTGTATACATATGTGCATGTGAGTGTTGTATGCGTAAGTACACATTGTGAAGACTGCACACACGTTTACATGCATGTGAGCACCACACGCCTCTATGCACACGTATGTGGGTGTTGTGTGTATATGTGCACATGTGTGACTACTGCATGCGTGCTTGTAAATGATCATGACCAAGAGGAATTCTCACTCAGTCTGTAATCAGAGAAACAAGCCCCTTCCACTCACTTTATTAATTTTAAGTAAATGGCCCCAAAGTAAGAGGCTCTCACGTTCCATGTTTACCACATGAATCTACTCGGAGAAGAATACACTGCTATTTTTTTTTCCCCTCCGTGACTGGAGCAGTCAATGGCTGCGTTTGCTAATAATTAGAGCTCCTGATAGCAGCCAGCAATCAATGACACGCTGGAAATATCAGCCACGAAGCTCTACGATCTTGGCCTCTGCATCATCGACCCAGGCACCCAGGCGAATTCCTTATCGACGGTCCTAGGGGTAAGCGGGCGCCTGTCAGCTACACCGGGGAAACTGACGCCCGATCCCCAAGGACAGATTTAAAAATAAGCAAGAAATAAAAATCAAGTAAGTGCATCGGCAGACTGCTGGGGTATCTCTGTCGGCCAACTTATTCATACGATTTATATTTTCTTTATATCATATATCAGTGTCTAGCAGGTACACGTGCTTCTAGCCCAAACGCTCATTAGGGGTGAGGGAATAGAAAAAGTCAACCAGACAGTCGGGAAAACAAGAGAAAAACAATTAGGAAGAAAAGAAAGTTCAGAGACGTTCGAAAGCTAGGGAGATTTCTTGAAAAGACGAAGGGAGGGAAAAAGAGATGTAAATATGTTTTATGGGATACTGATTTTTAAACTGTTGTTTCTCTCTCGCCTTCTTTTAAGGAAGGACAAACTAAGATCTTGTGCTTGACATTTGACGGTTTCACAAAACAGCTCCAAGAATAGACTATCATGCTGAGGGAAATGAGTCAGAGAGAGAGGGACGGACATAGAAGGGCTGCACTCATTGGTGGAGTATAAAGTAACATACTAGGAGACGGACACCCAAGGACAGTAGAGACAAGGGCCAGGAGGATTGCCCCATGGTTGGAAGCCTCCTCATGAGCTGGGAGAGAAGGCAGCTGGGAAGGAGAAGGGGGTCACTGAGTCAGGGATGGTTGGAGGGATGCTCCGGATGGGAGACGTGTGCTGAGAGTCGACAAAGGACGCACAGTGACGGCCTCTCGGTGTCTGTATTGCAAACCAGGATGCCCCAAAGCTGAGAGAGAGTGTGGGGGAGATTGTCTGCCATGGAGGCAGGGGGAGGGCGGGATGGGGGGACACTGGGGACATGGCGGTGGGGAATGGGCACTGGTGGAGGGTCGGGGGTTCCATCATCGTATGAGTGAAACTCAAACGTGAAAGCTTTGTCACTGTATATCACAGTGAAATTTTATTGAATCTGTATATCACAGATTCAATAAAAATAAATAAATAAATAAATAGGGTGTTTGCATCGCACACGACTGACCCGGGTTCAAATCCCAGTATCCCATATGGTCCCCCGAGCACCGCCAAGGAGTAATTCCTGAGTGCACGAACCAAGAGTAACCCCTGTGCATCGCCAGGTGTGACCCCCAAAAAAAAACAAAATAAATGAATAAATATCAAAATAAAAAATATAAAAATAATCTGATTATGAACACATGTACAATTTAAATAAAACTAATAATTAAAAAAAAACTCTGAGTTACCCCCTGGGGCCACCTTTGGTGCAAAAATCTAGGAATCACACTTAGAAGCACAAATCCCAACAGGACAAACCGCTAATTAGCGTCATGGTGCACACCAATCTTGCAATTCCTAGGGGGGGGTCGGAAAAAAATATATACATATATATGCTCCCCAGAAAGCAAAAAGTAATGTCTCCTGGGATAAGGAAAGATAAAATTTGATAAATTTTTGTGTGTTTCTTTTGGGCTGATAGACAGACTGCTTTAAAGACATAGCACAGGGGGTGCGGGGGAAAATAAATAAATTAAAAAAAAATAAAGACATAGCACGGTGGTACCTGCTTCTTTCTTTTCTTTTCTTTTCTTTTTTATTTTTAATGTGGTGAAACATCGCACTGAATGCTATCCCACAGGATGGCCTCTCCCGGCAAGGCTGCCAAATCGGTTTACTTTCCAAATGCCATTATTCATCTGCATGATTTATTACTCCGTGGGCTCTGTGACTTGAATCCACTAAGCATCCACCACCACCACCACCTCGTGCGGGCAAAGCTAATAATTTTTTTTTTCAGCGTATCTGATTACCTGGGCACAGGTCACTAAGGGATCGACAAGCAACAAGCTTGTGAGGGGTGATGAGGGGCGGCTGACCAATCAGCAGCTGGCCCATCCTTTACTTGGATAAGCATCAAACTCAACCCGATTCAAAGACACATACTCTGTCTGTTACTTTGGGGGCCACAGGCAGGGAAGCTCAGTGGTCACTCTTAGCGCTGCACTCGGGAAGTCCTTCTGGTGAGGCTTGGTGGGTCATATGGGGATGCAGTAGATCAAACCCAGGTCAGGCAGGGGTGAGGCAAATGCCTTACCTGTAGTACCGTCTCTCTGGTCCCACATACACATATATATATTTTTTTGCTTTTGGGTCACACCCGGTGATGCTCAGGGGTTCCTCCTGGCTCTGCACTCAGAAATGACTCCTGGTGGTGCTCGGGGGACCCTATGGGATGCTGGGAATCGAACCCGGGTTGGCCGCATGCAAGGCAAACGCCCTCCCCGCTGTGCTATCGCTCCAGCCCCGGTATTCTATATTTGGAATTTTTCCGAATAATCAGGTGTTCCACTAGAAATGGCCACGCAGTGGAGAGAAACGTTAGCCTCTGATTTGTGCTTGGTAAATACAAATGATTTATAAGTGTATTAGTAAATTATAATGATAATGATATTGGTAAATTATAATGATAATGATAAACACAAATACATTTGGTGTATACAATGATTTGTGTTTACCAGGGGGAAAGAACCAAAGATCCATCAAACGTTAGCCAACACCAATACGATAGATCGATAATCTACGAAACCCTATCATATTTGGAAAAAATGAAAACCTGGGTGTACCATGAAGCACGAGCTTAGCCTCTTGCTAATTGTGTGTATTTAAGGGAAAAGAACAGAGGGTACATCGGGGAATAAAATTCCAGCTACAAATATCTTCTCAAATTAGCAAAACCCGTCCTAGCAGCTTATCACGAGTTGCTTGTATTTACATTCGAGGGTTTAAGAAACCAACACCAGGAAACCAGCAATTAGGACGCTGTGTTCACTTGCTAACTGGTGGGGTTATCAAGTTTAAATCGATGACGACATTCCATTCGGCATGGGCTGGAGCGATAGCACAGCGGGGAGGGCGTTGGCCTTGCACGCAGCTGACCCGGGTTCAATTCGTCCGTCCCTCTCAGAGAGCCCGGCAAGCTCCCGAGAGTCTCCCGCCCTCACGGCAGAGCCTGGCAAGCTCCCCGTGGCGTCTCTGAGATGCCAAACACAGTCACAACAAGCCTCACCGTGGAGACGTGACTGGCGCCCGCTCGAGCCAATCCATGAGCCACGGGACGACAGTGACAGTGACAGTGATATGTGTCATAGCCACTTAGTTCCAGGTACACAAAGCCTTTATACACACACAGAGTATTTTTTGGGGGGGATGAGCTTTTCGGGGGGACACCTAGTGATGCTCAGGGGCTCCTCCTGGCTCTGCACTTAGGAATTACTCCTGGCGGTGCTTGGGGGACCCTATGGGATGCCGGGGATCGAACCCGGGTCGGCCGCATGCAAGGCAAATGTTCTACCCCCTGTGCTATCGCTCCAGCCCCTAAAAATAAATGTTTAAAAAATAAAATTTGCTTTGCTGAGTTCTTCAGGGACTCTGGGGATTGTCTGTTTCCTCTTCTAGATTAAGATGGGTGTGTTTACTGCTAGCTAGGCACAGGCTTTTGTTCGTTTCTAAAATACATTAATGTCACATTTATATTGTTTCCTGTCTGATCATTTTTCTTTACATCCATAGATATTCTCATCGCTTACGAATGTGGATACTTAATCATTATCTACCTTTTTCTGATATAAAACCGGTACTTCCTTTTTTTTTTTTAAGAATAAAACATTTTGTACTTTCGTAGGTGTATTCGCCTTTTCCCGTTTAAATTTTTCTTTGTTCCCTTCACTCTTACTAAATTTTACAACGGCAGCTTTCTGCTATTTCCTGTAAACTCTAAGATAGACGGTACAGAGTTTAAAAGAAAAATTTTACTTGTGATGGGACAGATAGGATTATGATAACAAGATCGAAGCGTAAAATACAATTTAATACAGTATCTATTTTAATTGGTTTTTTTTAATTGAATCACGATGAGACAGACTCTTACAAAGGTGCTCACGGTTGGGTGTCAGTCCTACAGGGTTCTCTCTCTCTCTCTCTCTCCCTCCCTCTCTCCCCTCCCTCTCTCTCTCCCTCCCGCTTTCTCCCTCCCTTTCTCTCTCCCTCTCTCTCCTTTTGGGCATTGTGATTTTTTTTTTTCTTTTTGGATCCCACCTGGCAATGCACAGGGGTTACTCCTGCATCTGCACTCAGGAATCACCCCTGGCGGTGCTCAGGGGACCCTATGGGATGCTGGGAATCGAACCTGGGTCGTCCGCGTGCAAGGCAAACGCCCTCCCTGCTGTGCTATCACTCCAGCCCCTTGTGTATGTCTGTGTGTCTGTGTGTTTAATTATTTTTCTTTTGGGTCCCACTCGGCGATGCTCAGGGGTACCTCCTGGCTCACGCACTCGGGAATGACTCCTGGCGATGCTCGGGGGACCCTATGGGATGCTGGGACTCGAACCCAGGTCAGCTGTATGCAAGGCAAATGCCCTACCCTGCTGTGTTATTGCTCCAGCCCCCTCCCCCCCAAACGATGAATTTTAAATACATCACATTAAAAAAAAAATTTTTAAGTGAAGGAAATTTCCTACCAACATCTACCTCAAAGGGGTGATGGCCATTGCGGTCGAACTGCGGAAAGGATGAAGCTCAAAGGCGACCTGGACTTATCCGGGACTTGGAATTGTAGGGGAAGGCGGCATGGAAAAGTTATTATTACGGTGGTTGAAAGGCCGCAAGAACGAACACGAGGGACTCCATATTAGCGCCCGCGTCAGTTCTGGGAGAACAGAAGAACCAGTCAAGGGGCAGGACCCTGAAAGGCAAAGCGGCAGGCGACAGCCTAAAAGGGGGAAACTAAGTCAAATGGGGTGACCCGAGTTAGCCGGGAGGGCAGCAAGGAAAGGACAAGACAAGCCAGAAAGAACACGACTCCAGGGTCCGGGGAGGGACCCACCCAAGGCAGGAAGGTCCGAATCGAGTCAACGGATAAAAGGGGACGGTTGCAGGGGGATGGGGTCACCCTCTGTGCAGGGGACCCTGGTCAACCAGTCCGTGTGCTTGGCCTGAATAAAGAACTTCTTTGGAGATAAACAGAAATAAACAAATGGGACTATATTCAACTAAGAAGCTTCCGCACCGCAAAAGACACAGTGACCCGAATCTGAAGGCAATCTACAGAATGGGAAAGGATAGTCACCCAATACCCATCCGATAAGGGGTTGATATCAAGGGTATATAAGGCACTGGCTGAACTTTAGAAGAAAACATCCAACCCCATCAGAAAATGGGGCGAAGAAATGAACAGAAACTTTCTCAAGAAAGAAATACGAATGGCCAAAAGGCACATGAAAAAGTGCTCCTCATCACTAATCATCAAGGAGATGCAGATCAAAACAACCGTGAGATACCACCTCACACCACAGAGGCTAGCACACATCCAAAAGAACAAAAGCAACCGGTGTTGGAGAGGATGTGGGGAGAAAGGGACCCTTCTTCACTGCTGGTGGGAATGCCCACTGGTTCAGCCCTTCTGGAAAACAATATGGACGATTCTCAAAAAATTAGATATTGGGCTCCCATTTGACCCAACATTACCACTTCTGGGAATATATCCCGGGGAGGCAAAAAGATATAGTCGAAATGACGTCTGCACATGTATGTTCATCACAGGACTGTTTACAATAGCCAGAATCTGGAAAAAAAAGCCAAATGCCCAAGAACAGATGACTGGTGGAGGAAACTTTGGTCCATCCACACAATGGAATACTACACAGCTGTCAGAAAAGAACAAGTCATGAACTTTGCATACAAGTGGATCAACATGGAAAGTATCATGCGAAGAGTGAAATGAGTCGGAAAGAGAGAGACAGACAGAGAAGAATTGCACTCATCTGCGGAATATAAAACAACTGAATGGGAGACTGACACCCAAGAATAGCAGAAATAAGTACCAGATTTGCTCCATGGCTTGGAGGCCGGCCTCCCATTCTGGGGGAAAGGGCAGCTCAGACAGAGAAGGGACCACCAAGCAAAAAATGTGATGGGAGGACCCATTCGGGATGGGAGAGGCGTGCACGGAGCAGGCTATGGACCGAGCACATTGGCCACCCAAGACCTCCACTACTAACCACAACGCCCAAAGGGAGAGAGGGAACAGAGGGGAATGCCCTGCCACAGAGGCGGGGTGGGGAGGGGGATGGGGTGGGAGGGATAATGGGGTCATCAGCGGAGGACAGGCACTGACTGTTTCTGTATCCGCACGGTGATTCGTTAATAAAAGGGAAAAAAAAAGAAAACTCTCATTCTAGCACCAGCTGAGATCAACTTTTCAGTATTGTTGCTTTTAGTCATTTGCTTAAAAAATGCTGCCTGAGGGTGCATCTTCATTTTATTTTTATTTTCAAAAATTCTGTTATTTTAATCGTCTTTCTTTTTCTAAGAGAATTTTAATTTTTTTCTTAATTTTCAAAATACTATTTTCCAAAAAAAAAAAAAAATTAAAGATTCGCTTTGCTCGCAGGCTTGACTCTGTCTCGTTCCTCGGATCTTGGACCCAAACGGTAGCCACACAACATTGACACAACCTCACAAACATTGTGTGCTTGAACTGTCGGAGCTTTCAAATGTCGACGCTATGATATTCACGATGAAAAGTGAGCTCGTTTTATATTAAACCACATAAGCCACATGGATATGGTTAGCTTTGATTGTAGAGCGATTTCTCTTCTCCTTTGGATTCCTGTACCCACGGGTGTACATACCAAATCATCCGCCCGTGTACCCATTACCACGCATCCCTCTCATTATCCACTAGCCCATCCACCCACCCATCCACCCATTTATCCCTCCCACCCACCCATTCATCTACAGACCCACCCATCCACCCACATGCCCATTTAATGTCATCGAATGATTTCTAATTTGTGTTGTTCTATATCTATTAATACATTTGCCTATGAGCTCCAGTGGCCAGAGGTATGTGGATTCTTGGTGATATTTATATATTATTTATAAAATAATAATAATAATAATAAATATATAAAGGGGGTTATATAGTTATATAATTTATATTTTTATTCTAAATAATATAAATACCATTATACTTATAATATAATTATACAATATTATATGATTATATATTTATAATATATAAACATTATTAAATCTATATAATATATACATATTTATAATATAAATATAACATATAAATATATTTATAATATATAATATAATAGGAATATATTGTTAATAAATATAAATATTTAATTATTTATAAAATAATATGTGTTATATATATTTATAAAAAAGAATATACTTTTTTATAGTCAAACTATAAAATTTGAAAGTAATTCAAGCTTGGCATAGGATGATGCTTAGTATTTTGATGTAGTATTTTTTAAGTCTAATGCCATTTAATATTTAAATTCTTATATTAATATTATTTATCAATATTTATAAAATTTGAAAGTAACTCAAGCTTGGCATATTACAATGCTTAGTATTTTGATGTAGTATTTTTTTAAGCCTGATGCCTATTAATACTTAAATTCTTATATCAATATTATTTATATTAATATTTCTTACTTCATTTCACCTCCTTCATCTACTTATACATCATCCATCCATGCGTTTATCCACACACCAATTCATGCATACGTGGATTTCTTATGTAGAGCTACATACATTATTTGCTTTCATAATACCTATCGGATTCTTATTTTACCTATTGATTTTCTTTCATCTCTTTTTCTAGCCTATGTTCATCTGTGTCTTTGTCACCTGGGAAAATTTTGTCACCCATTGGTCTTTCCATTCATCTATCTTTTCTATCATCTAGCCAATAATCTATCATCTATTATCTATCGATCGATACATCCATGTATCCATCTAAATCTATTGTCTTTTTTTCCGCCTTCTCTCTCAAAAGACGTATCCTTGGACATACTGTCATTCCTGATATGTAAAACGATTCTACTTTGCACTATTCCGGGTCATGTAATACTCTGGAGTCAACCACCCCTCAAAGACAGAGTAAGGGGCTGGAGCGATAGCACAGCGGGGAGGGCATTTGCCTTGCACGCGGCCGACCCACGTTCGATTCCCAGCATCCTATAGGGTCCCCCGAGCACCACCAGGAGTCATTCCTGAGTCATTCCTCAGTTTCCCATTACGACCTGATCTTGTTCCAGGGATGTGACAAAACCATTTCTGCTCTTCTGGTTCCTGGAAGAACAAGGTTCTTAGGTTCTTGCTCTGGTTCCTGGAAGAACAAGGTTCTTAGGTTCTTGTTCTTGTTCCTAGGTCACTCAGCAGCCCACAAACCCTGTCACGGTCGTTCTCTGGCTACGTGGGTCCGAACAAAAGAACCCAGCTGTCAGGGCGCCGATCGAGATCTCCCTGTCACGACAAAGAGACTCCGGAGGCTGCAAGCAGCAAGCAGGGTTGACTGTGAGACTGGCTAGCCAGGGTCCAGCCGCCTACGCGGACACGCAGGGCCAGCAGGTTGGGCAAAGGCCCCGAGCTTCCCCAGAGGAGATCTTAGATAGGCCTTCCCCGGCCGTCACAGCAGAGCCCGCGCCTTTCAGAGCCCATAGATTTGTCATATTGCAAACTCTCCTGACCAACCCATTTAGAAGGACATCACTCCTCAGCCTATGGCCTTAGAGATCAGCATTCGCGCCAATACTCAGGAATGTCCCGGTTCTGGGGGCAGTCCTGGGTCCTGTGACATGGGTCGTGTGATATGGGTCTGGTTATCTGGTCTGACCACCACCCTTCTTGCGACCCGGGGCGCCTGTATCCGAATTCCTTGCTCAGGGGCAGAAAATCAAGATATTCTGCCCTGCGGGCTCCTGTAGAAAGAGTCTTGAGAAAGCTACATTGATCCCTGGGGTCTGTCCTGGGCCAGTTCCTCACACCAGTAACCCTGGGTCTCAGAGGGGCAGAGATGGGGAGAAAGTGACCGTCTCTCTCCTCCCCGCTTCACACACAAGTCACCCGTGGGACCCACCTGCAGCCAGCGGTCTTAATTGCAACCTGCCACTTTCTAGGCAGAAAACAAACAGTCCGGAACAACAACAACAAAAAAACCGCAAATCAGTTCCTGGGTTGAAACTGACTAAAACAAGGCAGTGGACGGTGTTAAGTTTGTGTCTGAGGAACTTCCGGGAAGAGCTGAGATGCTGATGTCGGAAGACAGAGACAAGAGTTTGGTCCGGGGGCTGGAGCGATGGCACAGCGGGGAGGGTGTTTGCCTTGCACACGGCCGACCTGGGTTCGATTCCCAGCATCCCATAGGGTCCCCTGAGCACCGCCAGGGGTAATTCCTGAGTGCAGAGCCAGGAGGGACCCCTGTGCATCGCCAGGTGGGACCCCAATTTTTTTTTTTAATAAAAGGAATGATTTGGGAGCCAGGGAGGAGGTGAAAAGTAGAGTTGAGAATTGCAAAAATCAGTTTATCTGTGCTCTCATCTCTTACCGTTTCTTTCTGCTCCGACCTCCATCCCTGCAGGCCACTGGCCCGGGTCCACTCACCCAAATTTTGCCCACCGCCGTGCCCGGCCCGCCTTCCTTACCCCTGCAGAGCTTCTCTGTCTGGGGTTTGGGTGCAGGGCCAAAGGTTCGGGGATTTCTCGGCCTAACCGTGCAGGCCATTCAAGTCGCCTTTTCTCTTGCTAATCTCTCTCCGTTTGGTCAAGAGACCCCAAGAGATTTTCCCCTGGGCTCCCAAAAGCAACTCAGGAAAGCACCCCGCAGGGTCGGCTTTCAAATTTAAAGTAGGACGAGCAGCTGTGGATAAAGGCAGGCAACCGACAGGACCAGGGGAAGGGAAAAAGAAGCCGGGAGGCAGAAATAAGAGAGAATAGTGACTGCAGTTTAAACTTTGAGAAAAGAGATGGTGTGTGTGTGCTTGTGTGTGTGTGGGGGGGAGGAGCTGGAGTGATAATATAGAGGCAGAAATACAAGGAAAAGGGTAAGGGTGTGTGTGTGTGTGTGTATGGGGGGCGGCTAGAGGGATAATATGGAGCCAGAAATAAGAGAAAATACTGACTGCAGTTTAAAGTTTGAGAAGAGAAGGGGTGTGTGTGTGTGTGTGTGTGTGTGTGTGTGTGTGTGTGTGGCTGTACATAAGCAAGCAATCAACAGGATAAGGGAAAAGAAAAATAAAAAAACAGGAGCCAGAAATAAGAAAGAACTGTGACTGCAGTTTAAGCTTTGAGAAGAGGTGTGTGTGTGTCTGTGTGTGTCTGTGTGTGTGTGTGTCTGTGCGTGGGGCAGGCAATCAACTGGATAAGAGAAAAGAAAAAAAAAGCCACAGCCAGAAATAAGGGGTGTTTGTGTGTGTGTGTGTGGCTGTGGGGGGGGGGAGCTGTGTGTGTGTGTGTGTGTGTGTGTGTGTGTGTGTGTGTGCAGGGCAGGCAATCAATTGGATAAGGTAAAAGAAAAAAAAAGCCAGGAGCCAGAAAGCCAGAAATAAGATAGAATAGTAACTGTGGTTTAAACTTTGAGAAGTGTGTGTGTGTGTGTGTGTGTGTGTGTGTGTGTGTGTGTGTGTGTGCAGGGCAGGCAATCAACTGGATAAGGGAAAAGAAAAAAAAAAACCCAGGAGCCAGAAATAAGAGAGAACTGTCAGTGCAGTTTAAGCTTTGAGAAGAGAAGAGGTGTGTGTGTCTGTGTGTGTCTGTGTGTCTGTGTGTCTATGTGTGTGTCTGTGCACGGGGCAGGCAATCAACTGGATAAGGGAAAAGAAAAAAAAAAAGCCAGGAGCCAGAAATAAGGTGTGTGTGTGTGTGTGTGTGTGTGTGTGTGTGTGTGTGTGTGTGTGTGTGTAGAGGGGAGAGAGGGGACTGGAGTGATAGCACAGTAGGGAGGGCGTTTGCCTTGCACGCAGCTGACCCGGGTTCGATCCCCAGCATCCCATAGGGTCCCCCGAGCACCGCCAGGGGTGATTCCTGAGTGCAGAGCCAGGAGTAACCCCTGAGCATCGCCGGGTGGGACCCAAAAAGCAAAAAAATAAAATAAAATAAAATAACTTTTTTTTTAAAAAAAAAGGACTAGATAAGTGAATAAAGTTAACACGGTCGCTCTAGTATGTGGGATAACATAATATCCCACATGTACATGGGATAACATATGTACATGGGATAACATATCTAGTATGTGGGATAACATAGTGAGAAAGCAGCACATAGCCCAAATCACCAAAAGTGGAGAATTTGTCTGTAGCACTGAGTTCCCATGAGGAGGGGGAGTCTTGGAGGGTCCCCGGGAGGGTGTTGTTGGGATGGTGGACACAGGAACACCACCGCTCACGGTAGCGTAAATCCGTCATTTTAATAGAAATGGTCCTCAAAGGAGGAAATTATAACAGAGGTATTGAAGGGCCCTGTCGCTGACAGTTACCGTACTGGTGTTAGGAGCAGAAGACAAGGCTTGAAACCCTTGCCAGGCTCTGGGAAAACCTGGGTCTAGTCCTCTAGAATATCCTGAGAAACGCCTGGGCACAGAACAGGGAGTCAATCCCAAGCACAGAGCCAAAAGTCAGCCCTGAGTACAGAATCAAGAGTCAGCCCTGAGCACAGAATCAAGAGTCAGCCCTGAGCACAGAATCAAGAGTCAGCCCTGAGCACAGAGCCAGGAGTCAGCCCTGAGCACTGCTGGGTGTGGTCCCAAAAACAAAGACTTTGGCCTGTACCCCCCGTTACTACACAGTTTTATTTTATTTTATTTTATTTTATTTTTTTGCTCTTTGGGTCACACCTGGCGATGCTCAGGGGTCCCTCCTGGCTCTGCACTCAGGAATGACTCCTGGCGGTGCTCAGGGGACCCTATGGGATGCTGGGAATCGAACCCGGGTCGGCCGCGTGCAAGGCAAACGCTCTACCCGCTGTGCTATCACTCCAGCCCCTACTACACAGTTTTATACTGTTAAATCTTAGATAAGAAACAGGGGGGACAAGGACCTTAGGAGTAATTCCTGAGTGCAAAGCCAGGAGTAACCCCGAGCATTGATGGGTGTGACCCAAAAAGCAAAAAAAAAAAAAAAAAAAAAAGAAACGGGGAAAATAAAAAACGTAGCTAAACCCTCACCGCTGAGAGCTTTAAGGAAGCATCTGCCACAGGCATATTGTTATAATTTAATCGTTATTGAAATGTTTCTTCATTTTCTATATTTAATTTTAAATTTAAGTACAGTACTCTATCTCGGGGCTGGAGCAATAGCCCAGCGGGGAGGGCGTTTGCCTTGCACACGGCCGACACAGGCGGGTTCGATTCCTCCGCCCCTCTCGGAGAGCCCGGCAAGCTCCCGGGAGTCTCCCGCCCGCACGGCAGAGCCTGGCAAGCTCCCCGTGGCGTCTCCGAGATGCCAAACACAGTCACAACAAGTCTCACCGTGGAGACGTGACTGGTGCCCGCTCGAGCCCATCAATGAGCCACGGGATGACAGTGCGACGGGGCTACAAGTGATTTTCTATCTCAGAACATGAGCTTTTGGGTTAAAGACCCTGCTCATCCGATGTGCTTTTAGGAGGATACAGGGCAAGGAGGAGGAACAGCACAGCTGATACAGCGCTGGCCTTACATGTGGCGGACCCAGGTTCGATCCCCGGCATCCCATATGGCCCCCCTGAGCACCGCCAGGAGTGACTCCTGAGTGCAGAGCCAGGACTAAGCCAGGAGCCTCCAAAACAAAGCAAGACAAAAAAAAAAATAATAATAATAATAATAATAATAATAATAATAATAATAAAGAAAAGAATAATACAGATCAAAAGTCTTTATTGTGCAGGGGAAGTACCTGGGAATATTGTTGCTCTTTCCCAAAGGTCTCCTTGCAGGAGCTTGTTTGTGATGACACAGACGCATGAGGAATTGGCGAGGGGACCTGCTTCTTGTTTTTTTTGTTTTTTTTGTTTTTTTTTTTGCAGCTGACCCTTTCAGAGAAATTCAGAGGTGGGAACAGTAAGAAGAATTTAGAAATGCTCCTCTTTGCAGAGAGACCTGCTTTTGAAAACAGAATCATACGTCATTTCTGCTCTCCAGGCGGAGAAAGATGAAAGAAAGAAAGAAAGAAAGAAAGAAAGAAAGAAAGAAGAAAGAAAGAAAGAAAGAAAGAAAGAAAGAAAGAAAGAAAGAAAGAAAGAAAGAAAGAAAGAAAGAAAGAAAGAAAGAAAGAAAGAAAGAGAAAGAAAGAGAGAGAGAAAGAAAGAAGAGAGAGGGGCTGGAGCAATAGCACAGCGGGTAGGGCGTTTGCCTTGCACGCGGCCCGACCCGGGTTCGAATCCCAGCATCCCATAGGGTCCCCTGAGCACCGCCAGGGGTGATTCCTGAGTGCATGAGCCAGGGTGACCCCTGTGCATCGCCGAGTGTGACCCAAAAAGCAAAAAAAAAAAAAAGAAAGAGGGAAAGTAAGAGAGAAAGAAAGAAAGAAAGAAGAAAGAAAGAAAGAAAGAAAGAAAGAAAGAAAGAAAGAAAGAAAGGTAGAGAAAGAAAGAGAGAAAGAAAGACAGAGAGAAAGAGAGAAAGAGAGAGAAAGAAGGAGAGAGAAAGAAAGAAAGAAAGAAAGAAAGAAAGAAAGAAAGAAAGAAAGAAAGAAAGAAAGAAAGAAAGAAAGAAAGAAAGAGAGAAAGGAGAGAAAGAAGGAGAGAAAGAAAGAAAGAAAGAAAGAAAGAAGGAGAGAAAGAAAGAAAGAAAGAGAGAGAAAGGAGAGAAAGAAGGAAAGAAAGAAAGAAAGAAAGAAAGAAAGAAAGAAAGAAAGAAAGAAAGAAAGAAAGAAAGAAAGAAAGAAAGAAAGAAAGAAAGAAAGAAAGAAAGAAAGAAAGAAAGAAAGAAAGAAAGAAAGAAAGAAAGAAAGAAAGAAAGAAGAAAGAAAGAAAGAAAGCAGAGCGATAGATGAACAAATGCTCCTTGCAGCTCAGCGCTGAGCTGTGACTCAGGAGAGAAGCCGACAGCCGGGGTCTGCCGTGAGCCCGGGACGGATGTCCAGAACTGAGTCGGCCTCTCCCGGCCATCAGCAGTGGGCGGCCCTGAAAACTCAAGTGATCGCTCTCCGGGCTGCAGTACACAAGCCCTTGCCACAACATCTGACCTTTTCATTTCTCCTTTTTCCCTCCCAGACGGCCGGTGTAATTAGCTGCCAGCGTCATGAGGCGCTTATGTTGTTCTAACCTTTCCTTTCACGCCCCTTCCTTGACTTTTAAACATGTTTCTCCTTTTCCCTTCGTGGAAAAAAAAAAAATGACAACACAGAGAGACACGGTGACACGCGTTCGGAAGTGGAGGTGTGCACGGGACAGAATCCGAATAAATGGGAGGGGAAATGGCTTTGTGGTGGGAAAGTCGACTGGTCCGGGCTTTAGACAAATATCATTTATTCTGACTTGTTTATAACTTGAAAGAACGCCAAGATGGGTCGAGGACGCTGCACCAACGGGAAGGAATTGCAGTGACATAGGATGAAGGCAGATGCGTTGTCTATGGAAATTAGATATTTATCATTTCGCCACTGGGTGGGAGAAAGTATTGACCTAGGACACAAGAAACGACTCAGGCACAAAGTTTCCTCTGCGGGACTCGGTCTACCGAATTTGTTTAGGAATTCAACGTCGGTCAGGCTTGCAGTTAATCCATCTTGCTCCATCAGCATCTAGAGTGGACCCGTGCTCAGAGTTTGAACCACACAGAGAGTCTCGGTTTAAAATATCGGGGCTGGAGTGATAGCACAGCGGGGAGGGCGTTTGCCTTGCACACGGCCGACCCGGGTTCGATGCCTCCGTCCCTCTCGGAGAGCCCGGCAAGCTCCCGAGAGTCTCCTGCCCGCACGGCAGAGCCTGGCAAGCTCCCCGTGGCGTCTTCGAGATGCCAAACACAGTCACAACGAGTCTCACCATGGAGACCTGACTGGCGCCCGCTCGAGCCCATCGATGAGCAACGGGACGACAGTGACAGTGACAGTGACAGCGATACTTAAAAAAAATAATAATAATAATTCATTAAAAATAAATGAATAAATTTAAGATAGATAAATTTAAAATAAACACATCAAATCAATTTAATTAATTATTTTTTTTTTTAAACGCAGACCTAGGTGAATGAATGATTTGCACCGTCACGGTTTCTCAAGGGGATGGAAACTTCTTTCCGCACTTCCTGCCCAGGTTCCAAAAACTCTTCCAGGATTTGTGAGGCAAAGGCCACCAGATATGACTTTTTTCCAAATCGGCGTCTCCCAAAGTTGTGGCATGCTACCCCCTGAGGGCCGGACAGTCCTCCCCACCCACTGTGCTATTGCTCCACCCCTTACCTATGTCTTCTTTTTCCACCTCTCTGTCTCTCTTTGTCTCCCTCTGTCTCTCTTGTGTCTCTGTCTCTTTCTCTCTGTCTCTGTCTCTTTCTCTTTGTCTCTGTCTCTCTGTCTCTTTCTCTCTGTCTCTGTCTCTTTCTGTCTCTCTGTCTCTGTCTCTTTCTCTCTGTCTCTCTGTCTCTGTCTCTTTCTCTCTGTCTCTCTGTCTCTGTCTCTCTGTCTCTCCGTCTCTGTCTCTTTCTCTCTGTCTCTCTGTCTCTGTCTCTCTTTCTCTCTCTCTCCCTCCACACCTTCAAAACCTCCAAATAAAAACTGAGCAATTTCACTGCTCGTGGACTCCTGAAATCCCTTTCTGCGAGGCAAGACAAGAACCCAGGAACCCTGGGTCCCAGGGGGCAGAGATGGATGGGAAGAAAGTGACCGTCTCTCTCCTCCCCGCCTCACATGAGCCCCCAGGGGGGGGCCCCGCTGACATCAAAATGAACCCAGGTTCTGTCCCGGACAAGAGCCCTTCCTGCCCCCCCACTGGCCTTGTGTGGCCTCTAGCCAGTGATATCCGGGTTCTGATGCTGAATTGGGTCTTGCATTGGCCCTTCCTCAGTCTCCCTGTTTCAGACTTTCCCTGAATTCATTGCTGGGCTTGTTCAGGACCCCACCCGAGCCAGTCATTCTGAGCGGGCGCCAGTCACGTCTCCACGGTGAGACTTGTTGTGACTGTTTTTGGCATATTGAATACTCCACGGGGAGCTTGCCAGGCTCTGCCATGAGGGTGGGAGACTCTCGGGAGCCTGCCGGGCTCTCCGAGAGGGGTGGAGGAATCGAACCCCGGTGGGCCGCATGTAAGGCAAACGCCCTCCCCGCTGTGCTATCGCTCCAGTAGGAATATAATACAAGGGACATTTATAGCCTGTCTCTGTGTCTATCCAGACACATTTCAAATTCGAGAGACTGAACCAAACATACCCTTCTTAGACACTTACGAATGCTCCTTGTTGTATTCTGAAGGTGTGAGGCATGCACACACAATCTCACCATTCAATATCTAGCAAAGTGATAAAGTGTATCACTGTACCACTGTCATCCCATTGATCATCGATTTGCTCGAGCGGGCACCAGCAACGTCTCCATTCGTCCTAGCCCTGAGATTTTAGCAGCCTCTCTTGACTCGTTCTTCCCAGCAATGCCGCATTGGAGGCTCTTTCAGGGTCAGGGGAAGGAGACCCATCATTGTTACTGGTTTTGGCATATCGAATACGCCATGGAGAGCTTGCCGGGCCCTGCCGTGCGGGCAGGATGCTCTTGGTACCTTGCCAGGTTCTCCGAGAGGGAGAACTAGGCTATAAGAGGTCCCCGGTGAAGACGGCCAGGTGCGGGAGCAAGAGACTCTGCCTCACCAAGCAATACTCAAACTCACCAAGCAAAACTCAAACTCAATACTCAAATAGGCAGTCAACCCATACCAAGGTCTTGTTGATCGATGAATACCAAAGTCTCACCACTGAGTCGATGATGAAAGTCGATCCAATCAACCCACACCATTCTCTACCCAGTCACCAGTACGAAAGGTCCAACCAATCACTGTTCGAATGTCAGCCAACCAACACTCACTAAACTCTACCCAGCCTACCAATATCAAAGCCCAACCAAGTAATCAACGGCCTAACCAATCAGCCAACAGAGGCGTCTTAACAAATATACCAACAGTCACAGACACGCCACATTAACAAAGGGACAAACTCTACGTACACTTACATCAAAATTCTTTGTGTTTATTAGAATTGAGGCACACTGTGTTTTTTTTTTTGTTTTTTGGGGGTTTGGGTGTTTTGTTTTGTTTTGTTTTTTGGTTTTGAAATTACACAGTGTTTATTTGGAGGTTCTTTTTTTTTTTTTTTTTTTTTTTTTGCTTTTTGGGTCACACCTGGCAATGCACAGGGGTTACTCCTGGCTCTGCACTCAGGAATGACTCCTGGCGGTGCTCAGGGGACCGTATGGGATGCTGGGAATCGAACTCAGGCCGGCCGCGTGCAAGGCAAACGCCCTCCCCGCTGTGCTATTGCTCCAGCCCCTATTTGGAGGTTTTGAAGGGAAGAAGGGAGAGAGAACGGGAGAGAGTGGAGAGGAATGTGCTCGAGAGAGAGCCCGGGCTTCCCCGAGGGTGGAGAGACCCCGACACACACCCCAGCATCACACAGGAAAGCGTGAAAGTCCCCGTCTCCAGAGGGGAGATGCGGGCGACACGCGTGCTCGGCCACGTGGGCACAAGCAGCACCTGGGCTAGGGCAGCGTCTGTGCAATCACACTTTTTAGTAGATATGTTCTTGGAAGCAGGCAAACCAACATAAAAAGAAGAAGAACAGGAAATTATTCCTGGTGGACGTGTTCTATTTCTCTTGGCAAGTGAGCGGGCGGTCACTTTGGACTTGATGAATAAGAGACTTGAGATCAGGACACTGACCGTCATGAAATCACTCCGAGGCAATCTGTTTCATCAAGACTCTGATTTTTTAGAAGGAAATAATCAGAAGGATTATTTTTTATTTTTTAGATGGAAATAATCAGAAGGAAGAGGGTCCTTCTCCTCACCAGATTTGGAGGTGATGACAACCACCAGGCCATCAGGCACAAGATTTTCAACTATTTCTTCGGAAATGCTCAAAAAGTTATTTGCCGGCCAGGAGGGGCAGGAACTATTCCACAGAGTGGGTCTCCCAGGTCATTAACTGGAGGCTCTGTTTTCTGCTTCTGGGATCATAAAACCCACAACTCTACCCATGGTGTGTGTTTCTGAACATTTCTCTTCTTCCTCCCCCCTGCTTTTCCTTTCCTGGGCGTTGTGAAAGAGAGACACAATCCTGTGTGAACCGCCAGCACACGCGTGTGCTAAAGGACACTGTGAAAAAAACGCCTCTTTGGAGAATCTTTAGGGACAAACGTTTTTGACAGCATTGGCAGCCGTGATTAAGGTGTCCTGGTATGACGGAAAACTTCTCACAGGAAGGTCCTTGATTTTCATCCATGGGAGAAAGCTTGCAAGACAGACAAGGGAAGCAACTCTAGGAACCGAACCGAAAAATACCCTCTGCGTTGAGCCAGGTCTGTCGGCTACTTGCTTCAACATGAAGAGTCCAGGGGACATAAGTAAATTTCTGAAGGGCCCGTCCCTCGTACTTGATGACCCGTGGGGGAGGAGGGGTTGGCATGGAGACACGGTGACCAAAGCTGCGATGGTGCCTGCTTGCAACGCCAACTCTGTGAGGAGAGAGAGAGAATCTCTTAGAGAGAATCTCTCTAAGAAGATATTTTTCCTTCTTTTCTCCAACTTCGAGGCTTTCTGCTATCCGAGGGATGGTCAGTAATATCCCAGGGTACACAAGGGCCTCTGAGAGTTTTGTAAAAAGCCCCTCTTTCATGCCATTTCTTTACTATCATAACCCCCCTCTGTGTGTTGAAAACGTTCTATTTCCAATTTTTTTTTTTGCTTTTTGGGTCACACCTGGCGATGCACAGGGGTTCCTCCTGGCTCTGCACTCAGGAATGACTCCTGGCGGTGCTCAGGGGACCCTATGGGATGCCGGGGATCGAACCCGGGTCGGCCGCGTGCAAGGCAAACGCCCTACCTGCTGTGCTATCGCTCCAGCCCTCTATTTCCAATTTTTTTAAAAAAAATAGTCAGTGCACTCATAGACCTCTCATCTTCCAGCGGAGACGGATATCTTGTACATGTGTGTGCGCTTTGTCTTAAATGCCAACTTGAATCTCTAGCCTTTTCTCAAACGAAAATTGACATTGGGGACTCCGGCAATGGACAAACAGATGTTAACTAATTTCCGAGGAAGGCGAGAATGGCACTCCTCCGATTTCATGATGCATCTTAAGTGAAGACAGCTATTTTTATCATGGAGCAAAACTTACTTACAAAGATGTGGAGGGCGGGCAGGGGAAGGAAAGGAGGACTTACGTGATCTACAGGGAGTACAAACTTAAAAGATCCGAAAAAAAAAATCAAGCAAACACAGCTGAGAGTAAGCTCAGATCTTCCCAGACACGAGTAACAGAGCCGTCAGCTCAGAAAGCGGCAAACAAAATAGACAAGCACGTAGCTTGCATGTTCAAGGAAGACCACAGACTGAAGAGCAAGCCTTCATTTTTCTTTTTTTCTTTTTTTTTTTTTTGAGTCCCACCCGGCGATGCACAGGGGTCACTCCTGGCTCTGCACTCAGGAATCACCCCTGGTGGTGCTCAGGGGACCCTATGGGATCCTGGGATTCGAACCCGGGTCGGCCGCGTGCAAGGCAAACGCCCTACCCGCTGTGCTATCGCTCCAGCCCCTATTTTTTTTCTTAAAGAACTACTTTTTTATATTTTTTTGATTCTTGCGTCACACATGGCCATGCACAGGGGTGACTCCTGGCTCTGCACTCAGGAATGACTCCTGGCGGTGCTCAGGGGACCCTATGGGATGCTGGGAATGGAACCCGGGTTGGCCGCTTCCAAGGCAAACGTTCTACCCGCTGGGCTATCGCTCCAGCCCCAAAGAACTACTTATTTTTAAAATGTAAACTCCATGACTTACAAGACTGTTAGTAATTGGATGTCATGTACACGGTGTTCTAATATTATATCTTCCATCACATGATCCCTTCCCTCCTGTAACATGGGAAACAATGAGTTAAACTTCTCTATTTTTAACTTCAGTTTCTTTCTCTCTTCTTTTTCATTTCTGGGGTCCCACCCGGCGATGCTCAGGGGTCCCTCCTGGCTCTGCACTCAGGAATGACTCCTGGCGGTGCTTAGGGGGACCCTATGGGATGCCGGGGATTGAACTCGGGTCGGCCGCGTGCAAGGCAAACGCCCTCCCGCTGTGCTGTCACTCGGACCCAATTTGGGTTTCTTTTCACGTCAACTTCTGCACCACTGCACGGGCCACAACTTCCAACGTGGTGCTGGGAAAATACGGGTGGGAGTCGACACGCCTGTCTCATCTCAGTTCTGCAGGGACTGAGAACTCCGTTCTGCAAAGCTTTCGGTTTTTCGCAGTGGACTGTGTGGTCCCCTGCAGGTTTAGGAGATGAGACCTCAATGGGGTCCCATAGATCTTTCCTCTTTCTACCTGTCCTTGGGGGAGAGGAAGGAAGTGGGACTAACAGATCCCAACTCAGCACGAAAATATTGAGGCTGGAATGAAGGAGGTTCCTGCCTTGCAGGCTGACCCATTTTTTTTTTCAATCTCTGGCTTTTTTTTTTTTCCCTAAGGGATCAGTAGGACGGACAGGAGCCCTTAGCTGGCGTGGGTTGGTTCCTTGACGCCTCTACGAGAAATGCTTTCGGGCGTCTGATTAATTGTCTCTTTTCTGCAGAGTGCCACACGGCCGTCATCTGAATCCGGCCCAAATGCTGGCGGACAGGGAAAGCAGGCGAGGTGACGGGACGGGTGGCCGCGTGTAATGGAGGCCGTGTCCGTGAGAAATTGGAAAAAAAAATAAAGTAATTGAAAGGGATCTTTTGACAATTACCCAACGGGGGAAAACGAGAGGCAGGCGCAGCTTTTCCATCACTTTATGACTTTTGGGGGTGCTGGATGCAAAAGCTCTGCCTGTTCACGGAGAGAGAGAAAGAGAGAGAGGAGATAGAGAAGAGAGAGAGGGAGAGGGGAGAGAGGAGAGAGGAGAGAGAGGGAGAGAGAGGAGAGAGAAAGGAAATGAGAGAGGAGAGACAGAGGAGAGAAAGGACAGAGAGGAGAGAGAGGAGGGAGGGAGAGAGAGAGAGGAGAGAGAGAGGGAGAGAGGAGAGAGAGGAGAGAGAGGGAGAGGGAGGAGAGAGAAGAGAGGAGAGGGAGAGAGGGGGAGAGAGGGAGAGAGAGGAGAGAGAGGGAGAGAGGAGAGAGGAGAGAGAGAGAGGAGAGAGAGGGAGAGAGAGGAGAGAGAGAGAGGGACCGAGGAGAGAGGAGAGAGAGGAGAGAGAGAGGGAGAGAGAGGAGAGAGAAGAGAGAGGAGAGAGGGGGAGAGGAGAGAGAGAGGATAGAGAGGAGAGAGAAAGGAAAGGAGAGAGGAGAGAGGAGAGACAGAGGAGAGAGAGGGAGAGAGAGGGAGAAAGAGGAGAGAGAGGAGAGAGGGAGAGAGAGGAGAGAGAGGAGAGAGAGGAAAGAGAGAGGAGAGAGAGGGAGAGAGAGGAAAGAGAGGAGAGAGAGGGAGAGAGAGGAAGGAGAGGAGAGAGAGGGAGAGAAAGGAGAGAGAAAGAGAGAGAGGAGAGAGAAAGAGAGAGAGGAGAGAGAAGGAGAGAGAGAGGAGAGAGAGGGAGAGAGGAGGAAGGAGAGGAGAGAGAGGGAGAGAGAGAGAGAGAAGAAATGACTGGGCCATGACAAGCTCGATAAAGGAGCTAGACAAAGCTGGAATTCTCAGTTCCAGAATTCCTGGAACTGAGGGAAGAGGCCTGGCGTGATGTAACTCGTCACCAAAAAAAAAAAAAAAAAAAATCAAGATACAAGTGATGTGACTCTGATTTATAACCAACCCGCGAAGTCCAAGTAGTGGAAGCCCCTCCAACTTTCACCCCAACGGTGGGCCAAAGAAAGTCCCCGTTGTATAATGCTACGGTATAAAAACCCTCCGGCTGGACACTCAAGGCTGCTGGTCCCAAGAAGGCTGCCACTGTCTGGCTCGCGCTGGCATCAGTAAAGAACCTTTGGCTCTTGCGTGGCAAGTTGTGTTTGTGTGATTTCTCTGGGGAGATCTCGAACACACGTAACGACATTAACAACAAAATTAACGGCCTTTCCACGGGACGGGATGTGACGAAATAGACAGACGCTTTGAGAACCATTTGCAAAGTCTGAGCAGACACACACACACAAGGGTTGTGGCTACAGAAGGGTTGGAAATTTTCAATGAAGCACCTCAAGGGGCTTCTCTCCTAAAAGTCGCCCTGTCGCACGGTCAACCCGTGTCTCATCGATGGGCTCGAGCGGGCGCCAGTCACGTCTCCACGGTGAGACTTGTCGTGACTGTGTTTGGCATCTCGGAGACGCCACGGGGAGCTTGCCAGGCTTTGCCGTGCGGGCGGGAGACTCTCGGGAGCTTGCCGGGCTCTCCGTGAGGGATGGAGGAATCGAACCCGGGTCGGC
>NW_026570955.1:59422-76093 GCF_027595985.1 Sorex araneus
CTCTGTCTCTTTCTCTCTGTCTCTCTGTCTCTGTCTCTCTGTCTCTGTCTCTTTCTCTCTGTCTCTCTGTCTCTGTCTCTCTGTCTCTGTCTCTTTCTCTCTCTCTCCGTCTCTGTCTCTTTCTCTCTCTCTCTCTCCGTCTCTGTCTCTTTCTCTCTCTCTCTCTGTCTCTGTCTCTTTCTCTCTGTCTCTCTGTCTCTGTCTCTTTCTCTCTGTCTCTGTCTCTCTGTCTCTGTCTCTTTCTCTCTGTCTCTCTGTCTCTGTCTCTTTCTCTCTGTCTCTCTGTCTCTGTCTCTCTTTCTCTCTCTCTCCCTCCACACCTTCAAAACCTCCAAATAAAAACTGTGCAATTTCACTGCTCGTGGACTCCTGAAATCCCTTTCTGCGAGGCAAGACAAGAACCCAGTAACCCTGGGTCCCGGGGGGCAGAGATGGATGGGGAGAAAGTGACCGTCTCTCTCCTCCCCGCCTCACATGAGCCCCCCGGTGGGGGGCCTGCTGACATCAAAATGAACCCAGGTTCTGTCCCAGACGAGAGCCCTTCCTGCCCCCCCACTGGCCTTGTGTGGCCTCTAGCCAGTGATATCCGGGTTCTGATGCTGAACTGGGTCTTGCATTGGCCCTTCCTCAGTCTCCCTGTTTCAGACTTTCCCTGAATTCATTGCTGGGCTTGTTCAGGACCCCACCCGAGCCAGTCACTCTGAGCGGGCACCCATCACGTCTCCACGGTGAGACTTGTTGTGATTGTTTTTGGCATCTCAAAGATGCCACGGGGAGCTTGCCAGGCTCTGCCGTGCGGGCGGGAGACTCTCGGGAGCTTGCCGGGCTCTCCGAGAGGGGTGGAGGAATCGAACCCGGGTCAGCCGTGTGCAAGGCAAACGCCCTCCCCCCTGTGCTATCGCTCCAGTAGGAATATAATACAAGGGACATTTATAGCCTGTCTCTGTGTCTATCCAAACACATTTCAAATTCGAGAGACTGAACCAAACATACCCTTCTTAGACACTTACGAATGCTCCTTGTTGTATTCTGAAGGTGTGAGGCATGCACACACAATCTCATCATTCAATATCCAGCAAAGTGATAAAGTGTATCACTGTATCACTGTCATCCCATTGATCATCGATTTGCTCAAGCGGGCGCCAGTAACGTCTCCATTCGTCCTACCCCTGAGATTTTAGCAGCCTCTCCTGACTCGTCCTTCCCAGCAATGCCGCATTGGAGGCTCTTTCAGGGTCAGGGGAAGGAGACCCATCATTGTTACTGTATTTGGCATATCGAATACGCCATGGAGAGCTTGCCGGGCCCTGCCGTGCGGGCAGGATGCTCTTGGTACCTTGCCAGGTTCTCCGAGAGGGAGAACTAGGCTATAAGAGGTGAAGACGGCCAGGGTGCGGGAGCAAGAGACTCTGCCTCACCAAGCAATACTCAAACTCCAGGCAATGAACCCACACCAAGGTCTTGATGAATGAATACCAAAGTCTCACCACTGAGTCGATGATGAAAGTCGATCCAATCAACCCACACCATTCTCTACCCAGTCAACCAGTACGAAAGTCCAACCAATCAGTGTTCAAAAGCCAGCCAACCAACACTCACTAAACTCTACCCAGCCTACCAATATCAAAGCCCAACCAAGTAATCAATGGCCTAATCAATCAACCAACAGAGGCGTCTTAATAAATATACCAACAGTCACAGACACGCCACATCAACAAATGGCCAAACTCTACCTACACTTACATCAAAATTCTTTGTGTTTATTAGAATCGAGGCACACAGTGTTGTTTTTTTGTTTTTTGGGTTTGTGTGTTTTGCTTTGTTTTGTTTTTTGGTTTTGAAATTACACAGTGTTTATTTGGAGGTTCTTTTTTTCTTTTTTTTTGCTTTTTGGGTCACACCTGGCAATGGACAGGGGTTCCTCCTGGCTCTGCACTCAGAAATTACGCCTGGCAGTGCTCAGGGGACCATATGGGATGCTGAGAATCGAACTCAGGCCGGCCGCATGCAAGGCAAACGCCCTCCCCGCTGTGCTATTGCTCCAGCCCCTATTTGGAGGTTTTGAAGGGAAGAAGGGAGAGAGAGCGGGAGAGAGTGGAGAGGAATGTGCTCAAGAGAGAGCCCGGGCTTCCCCCGAGGGTGGAGAGACCCCGACACACACCCCAGCATCACACAGGAAAGCGTGAAAGTCCCCGTCTCCAGAGGGGAGATGCGGGCGACACGCGTGCTCGGCCACGTGGGCACACGCAGCACCTGGGCTGGGCAGCGTCTGTGCAATCACACTTTTTAGTAGGTATGTTCTTGGAAGCAGGCGAACCAACATAAAAAGAGAAGAAGAACGGGAAATTATTCCTGGTGGACGTGTTCTATTTGTCTTGGTAAGCGAGCGGTCGGTCACTTTGGACTTGATGAATCAGAAACTTGAGATCAGGACACTGACCATCATGAAATCACTCCGAGGCAATCTGTTTCATCAAGACTCTGATTTTTTAGAAGGAAATAATCAGAAGGATTATTTTTTATTTTTTAGATGGAAATAATCAGAAGGAAGAGGGTCCTTCTCCTCACCAGATTTGGAGGTGATGACAACCACCAGGCCATCAGGCACAAGATTTTCAACTATTTCTTCGGAAATGCTCAAAAAGTTATTTGCCGGCCAGGAGGGGCAGGAACTATTCCACAGAGTGGGTCTCCCAGGTCATTAACTGGAGGCTCTGTTTTCTGCTTCTGGGATCATAAAACCCACAACTCTACCCATGGTGTGTGTTTCTGAACATTTCTCTTCTTCCTCCCCCCTGCTTTTCCTTTCCTGGGCGTTGTGAAAGAGAGACACAATCCTGTGTGAACCGCCAGCACACGCGTGTGCTAAACGACACTGTGAAAAAAACGCCTCTTTGGAGAATCTTTAGGGACAAATGCTTTTCACAGCATTGGCAGCTGTGATTAAGGTGTCCTGGTATTGACGGAAAACTTTTCGCAGGAAGGTCCTTGATTTTCATCCATGGGAGAAACCTTGCAAGACAGACAAGGGAAGCAACTCTAGGAACCGAACCGAAAAATACCCTCTGCGTTTAGCCAGGTCTGTCGGCTACTTGCTTCAACATGAAGAGTCCAGGGGACATAAGTAAATTCTGAAGGGCCCGTCCCTCGTACTTGATGACCCGTGGCGGGGGGGGGGGGCGTTGGCATGAAGAGACGGTGACCAAAGCCGCAATGGTGCCTGCTTGCAACGCCAACTATCTGTGAGGAGATAGAGAATCTCTTAGAGAGAATCTCTCTAAGAAGATTTTTTTCCTTCTTTTCTCCAACTTCGAGGCTTTCTGCTATCCCGAGGGATGGTCAGTAATATCCCAGGGTACACAAGGGCCTCTGAGAGTTTTGTAAAAAAAACCCTCTTTCATGCCATTTCTTTACATCATAACCCCCCCACTGTGTGTTGAAAACGTTCTATTTCCAATTTTTTTATTTTTTTTGCTTTTTGGGTCCCACCCGGCGATGCTCAGGGGTTCCTCCTGGCTCTGCACTCAGGAATGACTCCTGGCGGTGCTCAGGGGACCCTATGGATGCCGGGGATCGAACCCGGGTCGGCCGCGTGCAAGGCAAACGCCCTCCCCGTTGCTGTGCTATCGCTCCAGCCCTCTATTTCCAATTTTTTTAAAAATAGTCAGTGCACTCATAGACCTCTCATCTTCCAGCGGAGACGGATATCTTGTACATATGTGTGCGCTTTGTCTTAAATGCCAACTTGAATCTCTAGCCTTTTCTCAAACGAAAATTGACATTGGGGACTACGGCAATGGCCAAACAGATGTTAACTAATTTCCGAGGAAGGCGGGGAACGGCACTCCTCCGATTTAATGATGCATCTTAAGTGAAGACAGCTATTTTTTCATGGAGCAAAACTTACTTACAAAGATGTGGAGGGCGGCAGGGGAAGGAAAGGAGGACTTACGTGATCTACAGGGAGCACAAACTTAAAAGATCCGGGAAAAAAAAATCAAGCAAACACAGCTGAGAGTAAGCTCAGATCTTCCCAGACACAAGTAACAGAGCCGTCAGCTCAGAAAGCGGCAAACAAAATAGACAAGCACGTAGCTTGCATGTTCAAGGAACACCACAGACTGAAGAGCAAGCCTTCATTTTTCTTTTTTTCTTTTTTTTTTTTTGTTTTTGAGTCACACCCGGCAATGCACAGGGGTCACTCCTGGCTCTGCACTCAGGAATCACCCCTGGTGGTGCTCAGGGGACCTATGGGATCCTGGGATTCGAACCCGGGTCGGCCGCGTGCAAGGCAAATGCCCTCCCCGCTGTGCTATCGCTCCAGCCCCTATTTTTTTCTTAAAGAACTACTTTTTATATTTTTTTGATTCTTGCGTCACACATGGCGATGCTCAGGGGTGACTCCTGGCTCTGCACTCAGGAATGACTCCTGGCGATGCTCGGGGGACCCTATGGGATGCTGGGAATCGAACCCGGGTTGGCCGCTTCCAAGGCAAACGTTCTACCCGCTGGGCTATCGCTCCAGCCCAAAGAACTACTTATTTTTAAAATGTAAACCCCATGACTTACAAGACTGTTAGTAATTGGATGTCATGTACACGGTGTTCTAATATTATATCTTCCATCACATGATCCCTTCCCTCCTGTAACATGGGAAACAATGAGTTAAACTTCTCTACTTTTAACTTCAGTTCTTTCTCTCTTCTTTTTCATTTCTGGGGTCACACCCGGCGATGCTCAGGGGTCCCTCCTGGCTCTGCACTCAGGAATGACTCCTGGCGGTGCTTAGGGGGACCCTATGGGATGCCGGGGATTGAACTCGGGTCGGCCGCGTGCAAGGCAAACGCCCTACCCGCTGTGCTGTCACTCGGACCCAATTTGGGTTTCTTTTCACGTCAACTTCTGCACTACTGCACGAGCCACAACTTCCAACGTGGTGCTGGGAAAAATGGGTGAGAGTGGACAAGTCTGTCGCATCTCAGTTCTGCAGGGATTGAGAACCCCTTTCTGCAAACTTTCGGTTTTTCACAGTGGACTGTGTGGTCCCCTGCAGGTTTAGGAGATGAGACCTCAATGGGGGTCCCATAGATCTTTCTACCTGTCCTTGGGGGAGAGGAAGGAAGTGGGACTAACAGATCCCATCTCTGGCTATTTTTTTGTTTTCCCTAAGGGATCAGTAGGACGGACAGGAGCCCTTAGCTGGCGTGGGTTGGTTCCTTGACGCCTCTACGAGAAATGCTTTCGGGCGTCTGATTAATTGTCTCTTTTCTGCAGAGTGCCACACGGCTGTCATCTGAATCCGGCCCAAATGCTGGCGGACAGGGAAAGCAGGCGAGGTGACGGGACGGGTGGCCGCGTGTAATGGAGGCCGTGTCCGTGAGAAATTGGAAAAAAAAATAAAGTAATTGAAAGGGATCTTTTGACAATTACCCAACGGGGGAAAACGAGAGGGCAGGCGCAGCTTTTCCATCACTTTATGACTTTGGGGGGTGCTGGATGCAAAAGCTCTGCCTGTTCACGGAGAGAGAGAAAGAGAGAGAGGAGATAGAGAAGAGAGAGAGGGAGAGAGGAGAGAGGAGAGAGAGAGGAGAGAGAAGAGAGAGGAGAGAGAGGGAGAGAGAGGAGAGAGAAGAGAGAGGAGAGAGGGAGAGAGAGAAGAAAGAGAGGAGAGAGAGGGAGAGAGAGGAGAGAGAAGAGAGAGGAGAGAGGGAGAGAGAGAAGAAGAGAGGAGAGAGAGGGAGAGAGGAGAGACGAGAGAGAGGAGAGAGAAGAGAGAGGAGAGAGAGAAGAGAGAGGAGAGAGAGGGAGAGAGAGGAGAGAGAGAAGAGAGAGGAGAGAGGGAGAGAGGAGAAAGAGGGGAGATAGAGGAGAGAGAAAGGAAAGGAGAGAGGAGAGAGAGGAGAGAGGGAGAGAGGAGAGAGAGGGAGAGAGGAGAGAGAGGAGAGAAGAGAGAGGGAGAGACAGAAGAGCAAGGAGAGAGAAGAGAGAGGAGAGAGAGGGAGAGAGGAGAGAGGGAGAGAGAGGAGAGAGGAGAGAGAGGGAGAGAGTAGGAGAGAGAGAAGAGAGAGAGGACAGAGAGGGAGAGAGGAGACAGGAGAGAGAGGGATAGAGAGGAGAGAGAAGAGAGAGGAGAGGGGGACAGGAGAGAGAGGAGAGAGAGGAGAGAGAAAGGAAAGGAGAGAGGAGAGAGAGGAGAGAGGAGAGACAGAGGAGAGAAAAAGGAGAGAGAGAGGAGAGAGAAGAGAGAGGAGAGAGGGAGAGAGAGGGACAGAGAGGGAGAGAGAGAAGAGCAAGGAAAGAGAGGAGAGAGGAGAGAGAGGAGAGAGAGGGAGAAAGAGGAAAGAGAGGGAGAGAGAGGGAGAGAGGAGAGAGAGGAAAGAGAGGAGAGAGAGGGAGAGAAAGGAGAGAGAAAGAGAGAGAGGAGAGAGAAAGAGAGAGAGGAGAGAGAAGGAGAGAGAGAGGGAGAGAGAGGAGAAAGAGGAGAGAGGAGAGAGAGGAGAGAGGGACAGAGGAGAGAGAGGATAGAGAGGAGAGAGAAAGGAAAGGAGAGAGGAGAGAGAGGAGAGAGGGACAGAGGAGAGAGAGGATAGAGAGGAGAGAGAAAGGAAAGGAGAGAGGAGAGAGAGGAGAGAGGAGAGACAGAGGAGAGAGAGGGAGAGAGAGAGGAGAGAGAGAGGAGAGACAGAGGAGAGAGAGGAGAGAGAGGAGAGAGAGGAGAGAGAAAGAGAGAGAGGAGAGAGAGGGAGAGAGAGAGAGAGAGAAGAAATGACTGGGCCATGACAAGCTCGATAAAGGAGCTAGACAAAGCTGGAATTCTCAGTTCCAGAATTCCTGGAACTGAGGGAAGAGGCCTGGCGTGATGTAACTCGTCATCAAAAAAAAAAAATAAAATCAAGATACAAGTGATGTGACTCTGATTTATAACCAACCCGCGAAGTCCAAGTAGTGGAAGCCCGTCCAACTTTCACCCCAACGGTGGTTCGAAGAAAGTCCCCGTTGTATAATGCTCCGGTATAAAAACCCTCCGGCTGGACACTCCAGGCTGCTGGTCCCAAGAAGGCTGCCACTGTCTGGCTCGCGCTGGCATCAGTAAAGAACCTTTGGCTCTTGCGTCGCAACTTGTGTTTGTGTGATTTCTCTGGGGAGATCTCGAACACACGTAACGACATTGAGAACAAAATTAACGGCCTTTCCACGGGACGGGATGTGAGGAAATGGAGAGACGCTTTGAGAACCATTTGCAAAGTCTGAGCAGACACACACACACAAGGGTTGTGGCTACAGAAGGGGTTGGAAATTTTCAATGAAGCACCTCAAGGGTGCTTCTCTCCTAAAAGGAGCACTGTCGCACGGTCAACCCGTGGCTCATCGATGGGCTCGAGCGGGCGCCAGTCACGTCTCCACGGTGAGACTTGTCGTGACTGTGTTTGGCATCTCGGAGACGCCACGGGGAGCTTGCCAGGCTCTGCCGTGCGGGCGGGAGACTCTCGGGAGCTTGCCGGGCTCTCCCAGAGGGGCAGAGGAATCGAACCCGGGTCGGCTGCGTACAAGGCAAACGCCCTCCCTGCTGGGCTATCGCTCCACTCCAGGACCAAGAGTAGGTGAAGGATATTCCTGATATTCCTCTCTCCCTCTCTTTCTCTGCCTCTTACCCCTCTTTCCTTCCTCTCTCTTTTTTCTCTTTCCCTCCCTCCCCTTCCATCTCTCCTCTAACCTCTCTTCCTCTATTTCTTCCCTCTCCCTCTCTCTCCTTCCCTCTCCCTCTCTCTCCTTCCCTCTCCCTCTCTCTCCTTCCCTCTCACTCTCTTTCCCTCTCACTCACCCTTTCTCTCTATCTCCCCTCTCTCTTTCTCTCTCTCCTCTCTCTTTCTCTCTATCCCTGTCTCTCTCCTCTCTCTTTCTCTCTCTACCCAGTTTTCTCCCTCTCTCGCCATCTTCCTCCCTCTCTCTCCCTTTCTCTTCCTCTCTCCTCTCTTTCCATCTCTCTTCCTCCTTCTTTCTCCCTCTACCCTCTCTACCTTTCTCTTTTCTACCCTGTCTTTTCCTATCTCAACCTCTCTCTCTTCCTCTTCCTCTCTCCCCTCTATTCCTGTCTTTCTCTCCTCCTCTCTCTCCTCCACTCACTCCTCTTCTCTCCCTTTCTCTCTCCCCTTATCTGTCTGTCACTCTCTCCCCTACACCTCCTTCCCCTTATCCCTCTCCCTCTCATCACTCTCTCCCCTACACATCCTTCCCCTTATCCCTCTCTCCCTCTCATCCCTCTCTCTCCCTCTCTCTCCTTCCCTCTGTCTCTCCATCTCTCCTTCTCTCTCCCTCTTTCTCCCATTCTTTCTTCCTCCCTCTCTGTCTCACTCTCCTTGTCTCTCACCCCTCTCTGTTGCTCTCTCGCTCTCCCTCCGTCCTTCTCTCTCTCCCTCTCATCCCTCTCTCTCCTTCTCTCTCTGTCTCCCTTTCACTCCTTCTCTCTCCCTCTTTCTCCCATTCTTTCTTTCTCCCTCTCTGTCTCACTCTCCTTGTCTCTCTGTTGCTCTCTCGCTCTCCCTCCCTCCTTCCCTCTCATCCATCTCTCTCCCTCTCTCTCCTTCTCTCTGTCTCTCTTTCACTCCTTCTCTCTCCTCTCTCTTCCTCTTTCTCCCGTTCTTTCTTCCTTCCTCTCCGATTCACTCTCCTTGTCTCTCAGCCCCCTCTCTGTTGCTCTCTCGCTCTCCCTCCCTCCTTCCCTCCCCCCTCTCTCTCATCCTCTCCCCTGCCTTTCTCTCTCCTTGCCCTCGCCTTTCTTCCTGTCTGCCTGTTTCTGCTCCGTCAAAGGCAGGGGCAAGCAACACCTCGCATCCTCCCCCCGTCCTTTCCCCTGCGGGCCAGAGAGCGGGATCCGGCAGCAACAAGACACGCAACCAACTTGGCTAATTTGTTGTTTTTCTACTGCCAACATCCTGCTTCTTCCGTGAAAGGTCACTCGGAGGAAGACAGGCTGGATCGCCTTGGAGAAGTGAGTCATGAGAGGGTGGAGCGATTGGGCAGGGCGGAAGGCGGCTGCCCGGCGTAGCTTGATTCCATTCCCATCCCCAGGAGGGCATTAGGGTCCCCTGAGCACTGTCAGGCATGATCCCGGAGCACAGAAGTGAGAGTAAGCCCTGAGCACTGTTGGCTGTCATTCTAACAACTCCACCCTCTCTCTCTCTCTCTCTCTCTCTCTCTCTCTCTCTCTCTCTCTCACACACACACACACACACACACACACAAAACACAGACACACACAGACACACACAAAACACAGACACACACAGACACACACACACAACACACACAAACAGACACACACAGGTGCTGTGGGGTTATAGAGAAGGTGCAAAGGACCGAGCGAATCCTTTGCATGTCAGAGGTGTGAGTTGGGCCCCATCAGTGCGATTCAAACGAGACACAAAAATGTGTTATAGGAGGGGCTGGAGCAATAGCCCAGCGGGGAGGGCGTTTGCCTTGCACGCGGCCGACCCGGGTTCGATTCCCAGCATCCCATAGGGCCCCCTGAGCACCGCCAGGAGTCATTCCTGAGTCCAGAGCCAGGAGTGACCCCTGAGCATCGCCGGGTGGGACCCAAAAAGAAAAAAAAAAATGTGTTCTAGGAGCCTGGGTGATAGCTCAGGGGAGGGACAGTCGCCTTGCTTGGGGTCACCCCTGGTTCCTGTAAGGTTTGCTTAGGACGGTGGCCGGCAGGTGTGACACGATCCTCCAGGAATCAGAGATCAGCTGCCCCCACGGGGACGACAGGACTCCCGGCCCCCCGGCTCCCCTGGGCTGGGTTCCCTGCACCCCTCCCGCCTTCAAAGCCCCCTTAGTCTCACCCCAGCCTCACCCGAGGGGGGTTGTAGAGTCGATTGTCTCCTGTTTCCTTCCTGTTACTGATCTCATCGTCTCTCGTCTCTCTGTATCTCTGAGCCCCGCCACCTCCCAGTTCGATTTCCAGCGGCAGAAAGGGTCCCCGAGCACAGAGCCAGGAGTCAGGCCTGAGCACAGCTCAGGGCGGCTGAAAGTGAAAACCCCAAGAAACGGATCTCGAGGCTGGGGCGGTAGCAGAGGAGGGAGGGCGTTTGCCTTACACGCGGCAGACCTCTCTCTTCTCTCTCTTTCTCTTCACTCTCTCTCTCTTTCTCTTCCTTCTTCTCTCTCTTTCTTCTCTCTTTCTCTTCTCTCTCTTTCACTTCTCTCTCTTTCTTCTCTCTTTCACTTCTCTCCCTTCTCTCTCTTCTCTCACTCTTTCTCCTCTCTCTTCTCTCTTTCACTTCTCTCTCTTCCTTCTCTTTCTTCTCTCACTCTTTCTTCTCTCTTTCTCCTCTCTCTTTCACTTCTTTTTCTTCTCTCTTTCTTCTCTCTCTTTCTCTTCACTCTCTCTTTCTCTTCCTTCTCTCTCTCTTTC
This sequence comes from Sorex araneus, assembly GCF_027595985.1. Classification (NCBI taxonomy): domain Eukaryota; kingdom Metazoa; phylum Chordata; class Mammalia; order Eulipotyphla; family Soricidae; genus Sorex; species Sorex araneus. Next base: position 69,837 of record NW_026570955.1, read on the forward strand.
TTCTCTCTCTTTCTCTTCACTCTCTTTCTCTTCCTTCTCTCTGTCTTTCTTCTCTCTTTCTCTTCTCTCTCTTTCACTTCTCTCTCTTTCTTCTCTCTTTCACTTCTCTCTCTTCCTTCTCTCTCTTCTCTCACTCTTTCTTCTCTCTCTTCTCTCTTTCACTTCTCTCTCTTCCTTCTCTTTCTTCTCTCACTCTTTCTTCTCTCTTTCTCCTCTCTCTTTCACTTCTTTTTCTTCTCTCTTTCTTCTCTCTTTCTCTTCACTCTCTCTCTTTCTCTTTCTTCTCTCTTTCTCTTCACTCTCTCTCTTTCTCTTCCTTCTCTCTCTTTCTTCTCTCTTTCTCTTCTCTCTCTTTCACTTCTCTCTCTTCCTTCTCTCTCTTCTCTCACTCTTTCTTCTCTCTCTTCTCTCTTTCACTTCTCTCTCTTCCTTCTCTTTCTTCTCTCACTCTTTCTCCTCTCTTTCTCCTCTCTCTTTCACTTCTTTTTCTTCTCTCTCTTTCTTCTCTCTCTTTCTCTTCACTCTCTCTTCTTTCTTCTCTCTTTCTTCTTTCTCTTCTCTCTCTTTCACTACTCTCTCTTCTCTCTTTCACTTCTCTCTCTTCCTTCTCTTTCTTTCTTCTCTCACTCTTTCTTCTCTTTCTTCTGTCTTTCTCCTCTCTCACTTCTTTTTCTTCTCTCTCTTTCTTCTTTTTCTTCTCTCTTTTTCTCCTCTCTCTTTCTCTTCTCTCTCTTTCACTTCTCTCTTTCTTCTCTCTTTCACTTCTCTCTCTTCCTTCTCTCTCTTTCTTCTCTCACTCTTTCTTCTCTCTCTTTCTTCTCTCACTCTTTCTTCTCTTTCTTCTCTCTTTCTCCTCTCTCACTTCTTTTTCTTCTCTCTCTTCTTTTTCTTCTCTCTTTTTCTCCTGTCTCTCTTCTCTCTCTTTCACTTCTCTCTTTCTTCTCTCTTTCACTTCTCTCTCTTCCTTCTCTCACTCTTTCTTCTCTCTCTTTCTTCTCTCTTTCACTTCTTTTTCTTCTCTCTCTTTCTTCTCTTTTTCTTCTCTCTTTCACTTCTCTCTTTCTTCTCACTCTTCTCTCTCTTCTCTCTCTTTCTCTTCTCTCTCTTCTCTCTCTCATCTTAGGCATGATGGTTTGCATTACAGATGCTGAAAGGTCATCATCTGCATCTCTTTATCTGCTTTCAACTCTCAGCTCTTGTCTAGAGTGATCATTTTCAACTAATATTATCATCATGGACCCTCGTCTACCTTAACTATTCTCCATCTCCCACATCATGGACCACCCATGGACCAGACCTCCTGGCTCATTTTCTCTGGCCTGGGATATTACTTTCATACTTACACAAACACACACAGAGATAGATAGATAGATAGATAGATAGATAGAGAGAGAGAGAGAGAGAGAGAGAGAAAGAGAGAGAGAGAGAGATGCAGTCATTGTCTATTTGCCCCTTCCCCCGACTCCTTGCTACTCTCCCAGTGAGAGGGCGTGTTTAAATCTACCCCTTACCTTGCAATCCCTCCGTGGGAACACGCTTTCCCTTTCGCCTGTTCCAGTGTCCCTCCGTGAGGGACTTTTGCATCCTGCCCATGCATCGGCTTTCCGGTGTTAAGAATTTGCTGGTCGTACTATTTGTCGCCAGAGCCCCTGAATCGAATCATGAATAAAACCATCCACCGTCTTTTCTTCAATGGGGACGAACGGGTGCGACTTTTCTTTCAACCTTGCTGTGTTGCGTTTCTTGCTTGTGTATTTGCTTTCACCAAGAAACCCTGACCAGCGGCACCTAGGAACCAAAGTAGCTCATGCTGCTTTGAATCAGGAATTTCAGACCATCAGCTACTTGTTTTCTTTTTTTTTTTTTTTTAACCTATGGTAGGGCGTTTGCCTTGCACACAGCTGACCCGGGTTCGATTCCTCCGCCCCTCTCGGAGAGCCCGGCCAGCTCCCGAGAGTCTCCCGCCCGCACGGCAGAGCCTGGCAAGCTCCCCGTGGCGTCTTCGAGATGCCAAACACAGTCACAACAAGTCTCACCGTGGAGACGTGACTGGCGCCCGCTCGAGCCCATCGATGAACAAACAACGGGGACGGCAGTGGGATAGTGATACAGAACGTATGGACATTCCTCCCTTCTTTTTAGCTTCCTTTGTCTCCATTGCCCATTTTTACCCATCTTTTTTTTTTTTTTTTTTTGGTCCATTGTCAACTTGTGAAGTCTCTCTGTTTGGCTCTCCTGGTGGTCATCTGAGGGCTGAGAGGAGAAGCCCACGGCACTGCCCGGTCTCTTGTCTGGGACAGATTCCAGTTCCGCTACGCACCAGCCTTGAGGATCCCGGCAACTGTCCCCACCGGAATTTTATTCTCCTCCGTAGGAAGTTTCACCTCAGGCTCACGTGTGTTCGCTAATCCCCACGCCAGCCCCCTGTTTGCTGAAAGCATCGAAAGGTTTAATGGGATTGAAGGCAGAGAAATCTTCACCGGCATCGTTATCCTTGTCACATCACGGCCCTGTTTGCCTTAACGAGAGATTATGGTAGCAAGAATAATCGTAACCCATCGTGGATGTCATTAAAAAGTTGGTGGGTTTTTTTAAATTTCTTTGTTTTTTGTTTTTGTTTTGTTTTGTTTTGTTTTGCTTTTTGGGTCCCACCCGGCGATGTACATGGGTCACTCCTGGCTCTACACTCAGGAATCACCCTGGCAGTGCTCGGGGGAACCATATGGGATGCTGGGAATCGAACCCGGGTCGGCCGCGTGCAAGGCAAACGCCCTCCCCGCTGTGCTCTTGCTCCAGCCCCCATTACAAAGTTTTCCTCTTTTTTTTTTGTTTATTTTTTTCAATTTGGTCTTTAGGTCCACACCCAACAGTGCTCAGGGCTGACTCCTGACTTTGTGCTCAGAAATCCTTCCTGGCGGAATTTGTGTGGTGCTGGGTTGGCTGCACGCAAACAGAGGGTCTATCCCGCTGGCACTTCTCTACTTCGCCTCCTCTCATCTGCGACCTCTCTCTCATTCTTTTGTTTTTTTTTTGGTTTTTGGGTCCCAGCCAGCAATGCTCAGGGGTTCCTCCTGGCTCTGCACTCAGGAATGACTCCTGGCTGTGCTCAGGGGACCCTATTGGATGCTGGGAATCGAACCCGGGTCGGCTGCATGCAAGGCAAACGCCCTCCCGGCTGTGCTATCGCTCCAGCCCCGACCTCTCTCTCATTCTAACAGGCACCCTGTGACCTTCCTCCGCCAATGTCCCTAGAGAGACGGGTTCTGAGTTCTCCTTTCGGGCGAGTCTGAGCCGGGAAGTTCAAGGTTTGTTCTCCTGGGGGATCATCCTCCAAATTCCACGAGGTCACTTTCTCCGTCTCCGTCTCTGTCTCTTCTCTTCATCTCCCAGCAGAGACGGACCTCCTGGCTGCCCGAGGTCCACCTCTGGGATGACCTTCCCATCCTGGGAGGGCCTTCAGCGTCTCACCTGTTGCAACAATGTTGCAATTTTACCGGGCACTTTAACTCGCGGAAGAAATATACATTTTTTGGGGGGAGGATCACCGGACTGACTCCCGAGGTTCTGTGTTATGGCCTGCCCCAGAACAGCCTGTGTCACCTCCTTTTATTTATTTATTAGATTAGCCTACAAACCAATCATATTCAGCCACAGAGGCTGAATATGCAAATCAACCAACGGAAACAGTAACCGACATTTAAAGTTACAGTGACCCCAAACATAAAGCGTCGTCGTTGACATCCAGGCCTGAGATTATGGGATGTTGGATACCAACACTCACCCTTGGTTGGGACCACCTGAGCTGGTTCCAAGGCAACGCTCTCAAGGTGTCTGTGGACCCCCGGGGCTCCTGCACAGCCCAACTTCCTCTTGCTACTTCCTTTCCCACGGAGGACAGAGGGAGATTGCACCCGGCAGTGCTCTGAGCTTACTCCAAGTTCTGGATTCCGGGGTCCCTCCTGGCAGGGTTTGGGTGCTGGGAATCAAACTCGGGCTGGCCAGCTGCAAGGCAAACACTGTCCCCTGTGTGCTGGCCCCAACTCTTGCTAACTGGCGTGGCGAAATCGATTCCCCGGTGTTGCCTGGCTGGACTCTGGGGAAGAGAGAGATGACCACCTCGATCAGGAAACTCCCGGCTGTCTCTCCCCACGCCTACCACCTAGCAAAGCACCTGGGGCATTTAGACTGAAGAGCTTCTGCCTGCAACAGGCATTCACGCCCCCCGCAAACAAGACGTCCACTTCTCCTGCACAGTAGTGGGGAGAGTACGTGCCCTCTGATTTCTGAACCCTGAACTGCAACCAGAGTGAAGAGATTGCTCTTTGCAGGGAAGGACTGGTCACGGTCACTGTCGTCCCGTTGCTCGTCGATTTGCACGAGCAGGCACCAGCCGCGTCTCCATGGTGTGAGACTTGTTGTGACTGTTTTTGGCATCTCGAAGACGCCACGGGTCAGTCCCAGACCTTACCCAGGCTCTGGAGGGCTTTGTTTCTCTAAACATATGCATGCAGACATGCAAAGCTGAGAGACAAGATATAAGCACGACTTCATACATGGGTATGTAAATAAACGACATGGGCATGTATACGTAAGCGAGATATGGACCTACTGTAGTCAGTGGCTACGTTTTCACCACTGATTTCTACTTGTCAGCGTTTTAAAGTTTTTATCATTGCCTGAAGCGGTAGCACAGCGGGGAGGGCGTTTGCCTTGCATGCGGCCGACCCGGGTTCAATTCCTCTGCCTCTCTCGGAGAGCCTGACAAGCTCCCGAGAGTATCTCGCCCACATGGCAGAGCCCGGCAAGCTCCCTGTGGCATATTCGAAATGCCAAAAACAGTCACAACAAGTCTCACAATGCAGACGTGACTGGTGCCTGCTTGAGCAAATCAATGAGCAATGAAACAACAGTGATACAGTGATTGTTCCCAAAAAACAGCCCCCAAATTCGCATTTGTCTATGGAAATATGTGTCTATAAAATAGTATGTGCCCATATGCGTATGCATATGATATCATATGTGCAAATTAGGCCTATGTATATGCATGTGTGAATGCATATGCATGCCAACCTGTGTCTACATATGTGCATGTCTTTATATACACACACACACATGCATGCATGCATGCAACAAAAATTACAAATCCCGGCATTGAACTGCCATATGCAAACACCTTGGGTTCAGAATATCTGCAGCAAAAAAATAAAAAAAAGGAGAGTGAGAGAGAGAGAGAACAATGAATTCTGCTCACAGGAGAGTGAGCCTTGCTCAAGGTTGGGAGGGAGGTGGAGGGGCGAACAGCCAAGAGCAAAGGACTTCCAGGATGGAAACTGTCTTGCGTCTGTGCGTCTTTGATCGTGTGACTTCAAGGGCTGCGGGAAGAGGCTCTGAGGCTCCCCAGGCAGGCCAGGCCCGTGCTCACCTGTCATCCTCCCCTCCCCTGCCTTGCTGTCTCTTGGATGCCCACCGGCCCAGAGGGCATGTGGGGGTCCCTTGGAAAAATTAAGACGACATCCCCCCCGTTACCAATGGGGCAGCCTTCTGCACGGGCTCCATGAATAAAATCAGAAAAGTCAAAGGGTTTCCTTTGACACCCCGCGACACACACACACACTCACACACACACACACACACACACACTCACACACACACACTCACACACACACACACTCACACACACACTCACACACACACACACTCACACACACACACTCACACTCACTCACACACACACACACACACAGCACACACACACACACACACACACACACACACACACACCCCTCCTTCCCAGCTCTGCAGACATCTGTGTCCGAAGGACGCGGGAAGCACGCTACAATAGGTTCTCTTTCCACCTGCCTCAGCCAGGTGAGGCTCCCAGGGGAGTGCTCCGCCTCAGGGGGCTTTTCCACACCATTTTATTGGAGGTTGGGGGGACGCAGAGTGTTCCCAGGAAGGAGACAGCAGCATCCCCAGACTTTGAGCTCATTGCCTTGCAACCCATTTCTCTTGTCATCTCTTTTTTTTTTTTTTTTGCTTTTTTGGGTCCCACCGGCGATGCCCAGGGGTTCCTCCTGGCTCTGCACTCAGGAATTACCCCTGGCGGTGCTCAGGGGGACCCTATGGGATGCTGGGAATCGAACCCGGGTCGGCCGCGTGCAAGGCCAACGCCCTCGCCCGCTGTGCTGTCGCTCCAGCCCCAATTCCCTGCCGTCTCGTGCATCTGCTCATTGGTCTTCCTGCCCGCTGGGGGCCGT
>NW_026570955.1:76593-89093 GCF_027595985.1 Sorex araneus
TCCCTCTCTCCCTCTCTTTCCCTCTCACTCACCTTTCTCTCTATCTCCCCTCTCTCCTCTCTCTCTCCTCTCTCTTTCTCTCTCCTTCTCTCTCTCCTCTCTCTCTCCCTCTCTCTCCCCTCTCTGTTCTCTCTCTCCTCTCTCTTTCTCTCTCTCCCTCTCTCTCTCCCCTCTCTTTCTCTACCAGTTCTCTCCCTCTCTCGCCATCTTCCTCCCTCTCTCTCCCTTTCTCTTCTCTCTCCTCTCTTTCCATCTCTCTTCCTCCTTCTTTCTCCCTCTACCCTCTCTCCCTTTCTCTTTTCTACCCTGTCTTTTCCTATCCTCAACCTCTCTCTCTTCTTCTTCCTCTCTCTCCCTATTCCTGTCTTTCTCTCCTCCTCTCTCTCCTCCACTCACTCCTCTTCTCTCCCTTTCTCTCTCCCCTTATCTGTCTGTCACTCTCTCCCCTACACCTCCTTCCCCTTATTCCTCTCTCCCTCTCATCCATCTCTCTCCCTCTCTCTCACCCTCTCTGCTGCTCTTTCGCTCTCCCTCCCTCCTTCCCTCTCTCCCTCTCATCCATCTCTCTCCCTCTCTCTCCTCTCCTTCTCTGTCTCTCTTTCGCTCCTTCTCTCCTCTCTCTCTCCCATTCTTTCTTCCTCCCTCTCACTCTCCTTGTTTCTCACCCCCCTTTGTTGCTCTCTCTCCCTCCCTCCTTCCCTCTCTCTCCCTCTCATCCATCTCTTCCTCTCTCTCCTTCTCTCTCTCCTTCTCTCTCTTTCCTTCTCTCTCTCCTTCTCTCTCCCTCTTTCTCCCATTCTTTCTTCCTCTCTCTTCGTCTCACTCTCCTTGTCTCTCACCCCCTCTCTGTTGCTCTCTCGCTCTCCCTCCCTCCTTCCCTCTCTCTCCCTCTCATCCATCTCACTCTCTTCCTCTCTCTCCTTCTCTCTCTTTCCTTCTCTCTCTCCCTCTTTCTCCCATTCTTTCTTCCTCTCTCTTCGTCTCACTCTACTTGTCATCCCCTCTCTGTTGCTCTCCTCGCTCTCCCTCCGTCCTTCTCTCTCTCCCTCTCATCCCTCTCTCTCCTTCTCTCTCTGTCTCCCTTTCACTCCTTCTCTCTCCCTCTTTCTCCCATTCTTTCTTCTCCCTCTCTGTCTCACTCTCCTTGTCTCTCACCCCCTCTCTGTTGCTCTCTCACTCTCCCTCCCTCCTTCCCTCTCATCCATCTCTCTCCCTCTCTCTCCTTCTGTCTCTCTTTCACTCTTCTCTCTCCTCTCTCTTCCTCTTTCTCCCGTTCTTTCTTCCTTCCTCTCCGATTCACTCTCCTTGTCTCTCACCCCCCTCTCTATTGCTCTCTTGCTCTCCCTCCCTCCTTCCCTCCCCCCTCTCTCTCATCCTCTCCCCCTGCCCTTTCTCTCTCTGCCTTTCTCCTTCTCTCTCCTTGCCCTCTCTTTCTTCCTGTCTGCCTGTTTCTGCTCCGTCAAAGGCAGGGGCAAGCAACACCTCGCATCCTCCCCCTGTCCTTTCCCCTGCGGGCCAGAGAGCAGGATCCGGCAGCAACCACACACGCAACCAACTTGGCTAATTTGTTGTTTTTCTACTGCCAACATCCTGCTTCTTCCGTGAAAGGTCACTCGGAGGAAGACAGGCTGGATCGCCTTGGAGAAGTGAGTCAGCAGAGGGTGGAGAGTCTGGGCAGGGCGCAAGGCGGCTGCCCAGCGTAGCTTGATTCCATTCCCATCCCCAGGACGGCATTAGGGTCCCCTGAGCACTGTCAGGCATGATCCCGGAGCACAGAAGTGAGAGTCAGCCCTGAGCACTGTTGGCTGTCATTCTAACAACTCCACTCTCTCTCTCTCTCTCTCTCTCACACAGACACACACACAACACAGACACACACACAACACAGACACACACAGACACACACACAACACACACACACAAAAAACACAGACACACACAGACACACACACTACACAGACACACACACAACACAGACACACACACACACAAAACACAGACACACACAGACACACACACAACACAGACACACACACAACACAGACACACACACAGGTGCTGTGGGGTTATAGAGAAGGTACAAAGGACCGAGGAATCCTTTGCATGTCGGAGGTGTGAGTTGGGCCCCATCAGTGCGATTCAAACGAGACACAAAAATGTGTTATAGGAGGGGCTGGAGCAATAGCCCAGCGGGGAGGGCATTTGCCTTGCACGCGGCCGACCCGGGTTCGATTCCCAGCATCCCATAGGGCCCCCTGAGCACCGCCAGGAGTCATTCCTGAGTCCAGAGCCAGGAGTGACCCCTGAGCATCGCCGGGTGGGACCCAAAAAGAAAAAAAAAATGTGTTCTAGGAGCCTGGGTGATAGCTCAGGGGAGGGACAAGTCGCCTTGCTTGGGGTCACCCCTGGTTCCTGTAAGGTTTGCTTAGGACGGTGGCCGGCAGGTGTGACAGGATCCTCCAGGAATCAGAGATCAGCTGCCCCCCACGGGGACGACAGGACTCCCGGCCCCCCCGGCACCCCTGGGCTGGGTTCCCTGCACCCCTCCCCGCCTTCAAAGCCCCCTCAGTCTCACCCCAGCCTCACCCGAGGGGGGGTCGTAGAGTCGATTGTCTCCTGTTTCCTTCCTGTTACTGATCTCATCTCGTCTCTCGTCTCTCTGTATCTCTGAGCCCCCGCCACCTCCCAGTTCGCTTTCCAGCGGCAGTAAAGGGTCCCTGAGCACAGAGCCAGGAGTCAGGCCTGAGCACAGCTCAGGGTGGCTGAAAGTGGGGAAACCCAAGAAAGGATCGAGGCGTGCCTTACACGCTGCAGACCGACTCTCTTTCTTCACTCTTTCTCTTCACTCTCTCTCTTCTTTCTCTTCCTTCTTCTCTCTTTCTTCTCTCTTTCTCTTCTCTCCTTTCACTTCTCTCTCTTTCTTCACTCTTTCTCTTCACTCTCTCTTTCTCTTCTTTCTTCTCTCTCTCTTTCTTCTCTCTCTCTTCACTCTCTTTCTCTTCCTTCTCTCTCTCTTCTTCTCTCTTTCTCTTCTCTCTCTTTCACTTCTCTCTCTTTCTTCTCTCTTTCACTTCTCTCTTCCTTCTCTCTCTTCTCTCACTCTTTCTTCTCTCTTCTCTCTTTCACTTCTCTCTCTTCCTTCTCTTTCTTCTCTCACTCCTTCTCTCTTTCTCTCTCTTTCACTTCTTTTTCTTCTCTCTCTTTCTTCTCTCTCTTTCTCTTCACTCTCTCTTCTTTCTTCTCTCTTTCTTCTTTCTCTTCTCTCTCTTTCACTACTCTCTCTTCTCTCTTTCACTTCTCTCTCTTCCTTCTCTCTCTTTCTTCTCTCACTCTTTCTTCTCTTTCTTCTGTCTTTCTCCTCTCTCACTTCTTTTTCTTCTCTTTCTTCTTTTTCTTCTCTCTTTTTCTCCTCTCTCTTTCTCTTCTCTCTCTTTCACTTCTCTTCTCTCTTTCACTTCTCTCTCTTCCTTCTCTCTCTTTCTTCTCTCACTCTTTCTTCTCTCTCTTTCTTCTCTCACTCTTTCTTCTCTTTCTTCTCCTCTTTCTCCTCTCTCACTTCTTTTTCTTCTCTCTCTTCTTTTTCTTCTCTCTTTTTCTCCTTTCTCTCTTCTCTCTCTTTCACTTCTCTCTTTCTTCTCTCTTTCACTTCTCACTCTTCCTTCTCTCTCTTTCTTCTCTCACTCTTTCTTCTCTCTCTTTCTTCTCTCTTTCTCCTCTCTTTCACTTCTTTTTCTTCTCTCTCTTTCTTCTCTTTTTCTTCTCTCTCTTTCTCTTCTCTCTTTCACTTCTCTCTCTTTCTTCTCACTCTTCTCTCTCTTCTCTCTCTTTCTCTTCTCTCTTTCCTTCTCTCTCTCTCATCTTAGGCATGATGGTTCGCGATACAGATGCTGAAAGGTCATCATCTGCATCTCTTTATCTGCTTTCAACTCTCAGCTCTTGTCTAGAGTGATCATTTTCAACTAATATTATCATCATGGACCCTCGTCTACCTTAACTATTCTCCATCTCCCACATCATGGACCCACCCATGGATCAGACCTCCTGGCTCATTTTCTCTGGCCTGGGATATTACTTTCGTACTTACACAAACACACACAGAGATAGATAGATAGATAGATAGATAGATAGATAGATAGATAGATAGATAGATAGATAGATAGATAAAGAGAGAAATACAGTCATTCTCTATTTGCCCCTTCCCCCCGACTCCTTGCTACTCTTCCAGTGAGAGGGCATGTTTAAATCTGCCCCTGACCTGGCAATCCCTCCGTGGGAACACGCTTTCCCTTTTGCCTGTTCCAGTGTCCCTCCGTGAGGGACTTTTGCATCCTGCCCATGCATCGGCTTTCCGGTGTTAAGAATTTGCTGGTCGTACTATTTGTCGCCAGAGCCCCTGAATCGAATCATGAATAAAACCATCCACCGTCTTTTCTTCAATGGGGAACGAACGGGTGTGACTTTTCTTTCAACCTTGCTGTGTTGCGTTTCTTGCTTGTGTATTTGCTTTTCGCCAAGAAACCCTGACCAGCGGCACCTAGGAACCAAAGTAGCTCATGCTGCTTTGAATCAGGAATTTCAGACCATGTTATCAGCTACTTGTTTTCTTTTTTTTTTTTTTTAACCTATGGTAGGGCGTTTGCCTTGCACAAAGCTGACCCGGGTTCAATCCCTCCGTCCCTCTCAGAGAGCCCGGCAAGCTCCCGAGAGTCTCCCGCCCACATGGCAGAGCCTGGCAAGCTCCCCGTGGCGTCTTCGAGATGCCAAACACAGTCACGACAAGTCTCCCCGTGGAGACGTGACTGGTGCCCGCTTGAGCCCATCGATGAACAACAACGGGGACGGCAGTGTGACAGTGATACAGAACGTATGGTCATTCCTCCCTTCTTTTTAGCTTCCTTTGTCTCCATTGCCCATTTTTACCCATCTTTTTTTTTTTTTTTTTTTGGTCCATTGTCAACTTGTGAAGTCTCTCTGTTTGGCTCTCCTGGTGGTCATCTGAGGGCTGAGAGGAGAAGCCCACGGCACTGCCCGGTCTCTTGTCTGGGACAGATTCCAGTTCCGCTACGCACCAGCCTTGAGGATCCCGGCAACTGTCCCCACCGGAATTTTATTCTCCTCCGTAGGAAGTTTCACCTCAGGCTCACGTGTGTTCGCTAATCCCCCACGCCAGCCCCCCGTTTGCTGAAAGCATCGAAAGGTTTAATGGGATTGAAGGCAGAGAAATCTTCACTGGCATCGTTATCCTTGTCATATCACGGCCCTGTTTGCCTTAACGAGAGATTATGGTAGCAAGAATAATCGTAACCCATCATGGATGTCATTAAAAAGTTGGTGGGTTTTTTTTATTTCTTTGTTTTTTTTGTTTTTGTTTTGTTTTGTTTTGTTTTGCTTTTTGGGTCCCACCCGGCGATGTACATGGGTCACTCCTGGCTCTACACTCAGGAATCACCCTGGCAGTGCTCGGGGGGAACCATATGGGATGCTGGGAATCGAACCCGGGTCGGCCGCGTGCAAGGCAAACGCCCTCCCGGCTGTGCTATCGCTCCAGCCCCGACCTCTCTCTCATTCTAACAGGCACCCCTGTGACCTTCCTCCGCCAATGTACCTGGAGAGATGCGTTCTGAGTCCTCCTTTCGGACGAGTCTGAGCCGGGAAGTTCAAGGTTTGTTCTCCTGGGGGATCATCCTCCAAATTCCACGAGGTCGCTTTCTCCGCCTCCGTCTCTTCTCTTCATCTCCCAGCAGAGACGGACCTCCTCCTGGCTGCCCGAGGTCCACCTCTGGGATGGCCTTCCCACCCTGGGTGGGCCTTCAGCGTCTCACCTGTTGCAACAATGTTGCAATTTTACCGGGCACTTTAACTCGGGAAGAAATATACATTTTTGGGGGGAGGATCACCGGACTGACTCCCGAGGTTCTGTGTTATGGCCTGCCCCAGAACAGCCTGTGTCACCTCCTTTTATTTATTTATTAGATTAGCCTACAAACCAATCATATTCAGCCACAAGAGGCTGAATATGCAAATCAACCAACGGAAACAGTAACCGACATTTAAAGTTACAGTGACCCAAAACATAAAGCGTCGTCGTTGACATCCAGGCCTGAGATTATGGGATGTTGGATACCAACACTCACCCTTGGTTGGGACCACCTGAGCTGGTTCCAAGGCAAACGCTCTCAAGGTGTCTGTGGACCCCCCGGGGCTCCTCCTGCACAGCCCAACTTCCTCTTGCTACTTCCTTTTCCACGGAGGACAGAGGGAGATTGCACCGGCAGTGCAATCTCCAATCTCTTGGGCTTACTCCAAGTTCTGGATTCCGGGGTCCCTCCTGGCAGGGTTTGGGTGCTGGGAATCAAACTCGGGCTGGCCAGCTGCAAGGCAAACACTGTCCCCCTCTGTGCTGGCCCCAACTCTTGCTAACTGGCGTAGCGAAATCGATTCCCCGGTGTTGCCTGGCTGGACTCTGGGGAAGAGAGAGATGACCACCTCGGTCAGGAGGTAACTCCCGGCTCTCTCTCCCCACGCCTACCACCTAGCAAAGCACCTGGGGCATTTAGACTGAAGAGCTTCTGCCTGCAACAGGCATTCACGCCCCCCCGCACACAAGACGTCCACTTCTCCTGCACAGTAGTGGGGAGACTACCTGCCCTCTGATTTCTGAACCCTGAACTGCAGCCGGAGTGAGAGATTGCTCTTTGCAGGGAAGGACTGGTCACGGTCACTGTCGTCCCGTGGCTCGTCGATTTGCACGAGCAGGCACCAGCCGCGTCTCCATGGTGTGAGACTTGTTGTGACTGTTTTTGGCATCTCGAAGAACGCCAGGGGTCAGTCCCAGACCTTACTCAGGCTCTGGAGGGCTTTGTTTCTCTAAACATATGCATGCAGACATGCAAAGCTGAGAGACAAGATATAAGCACGACTTCATACATGGGTATGTAAATAAACGACATGGGCGTGTATACGTAAGCGAGATATGGACCTACTGTAGTCAGTGGCTACGTTTTCACTACTGATTTCTACTTGTCAGCGTTTTAAAGTTTTTATTATTGGCTGAAGCGGTAGCACAGCGGGGGAGGGCGTTTGCCTTGCATGCGGCCGACCCGGGTTCAATTCCTCTGCCTCTCTCGGAGAGCCTGACAAGCTCCCGAGAGTATCTCGCCCACATGGCAGAGCCCGGCAAGCTCCCCGTGGTGTATTCGAAATGCCAAAAAACAGTCACAACAAGTCTCACCATGGAGACGTGACTGGTGCCTGCTTGAGCAAATCAATGAGCAATGAAACGACAGTGATACAGTGATTGTTGCCAAAAAACAGCCCCCCAAATTCACATTTTGTCTATGGAAATATGTGTCTATAAAATAGTATGTGCCCATATGTGTATGCATATGATATCACATGTGCAAATTAGGCCTATGTATATGCATGTGTGAATGCATATGCATGCCAACCTGTGTCTACCATATGTGCATGTCTTTATACACACACACACACATGCATGCATGCAACAAAAATTACAAATCCCGCATTGAACTGCCATATGCAAACACCTTGGGTTCAGAATATCTGCAGCAAAAAAATAAAAAAAGGGGAGTGAGAGAGAGAGAGAGAGAGAGAGAGAGAGAGAGAGAGAGAGAGAGAGAGAGAGAGAACAATGAATTCTGCTCACAGGAGAGTGAGCCTTGCTCAAGGTTGGGAGGGAGGTGGAGGGTCGAACAGCCCTGAGCAAAGGACTTCCAGGATGGAAACTGTCTTGCGTCTGTGCGTCTTTGATCCTGTGACTTCAGGGGCTGCGGGAAGAGGCTCTGAGGCTCCCCAGGCAGGCCCCGTGCTCACCTGTCATCCTCCCCTCCCCTGCCTTGCTGTCTCTTGGATGCCCACGGGCCCAGAGGGCATGTGGGGGTCCCTTGGAAAAATTAAGACGACATCCCCCTCACCCCCCCGTTACCAATGGGGCAGCCTTCTGCACGGGCCTCCATGAATAAAACCAGAAAAGTCAAAGGGTTTCCTTTGACACCCCGCGACACACACACACACACACACACACACACACACACACACACACACCCCTCCTTCCCAGCTCTGCAGACATCTGTGTCCGTAAGGACGCGGGAAGCACGCTACAATAGGTTCTCTTTCCACCTGCCTCAGCCAGGTGAGGCTCCCAGGGGAGTGCTCCGCCTCAGGGGGCTTTTCCACACCATTTTATTGGAGGTTGGGGGGACGCAGAGTGTTCCCAGGAAGGAGACAGCAGCATCCCCAGACTTTGAGCTCATTGCCTTGCAACGCATTTCTCTTGTCATCTCATTTTTTTTTTTTTTGCTTTTTTGGGTCCCACCGGCGATGCTCAGGGGTTCCTCCTGGCTCTGCACTCAGGAATTACCCCTGGCAGTGCTCAGGGGGACCCTATGGGATGCTGGGAATCGAACCCGGGTCGGCCGCGTGCAAGGCCAACGCCCTCCCCGCTGTGCTGTCGCTCCAGCCCCAATTCCCTGCCGTCTCTTGCATCTGCTCATTGGTCTTCCTGCCCGCTGGGGGCCGTAACTACAAGGGGGAGAACTCGAACACAGCACGGGGCGGGAGGCTGGATGACACCCCTGTCCTCAGTACCTGAACGGGGCTCTGTGATTTGGGCGATTCCCTGTTCAAAAAGGATTTGGAAGCGTTGGCCGAAATATATCCTGGGGACTCCTTCCGATTTGCTGCGTTCTGTCCATGTCCTGCTTGGGGTAATAATAATAACAATTATTCTCATCATCTGGAGCCATAGCACAGCGGGTAGGGCGTTCACCTTGCACTCGGCAGACCTGGGTTCGATTCCCAGCATCCCATAGGGTCCCCCGAGCACCGCCAGGGGTGATTCCTGAGTACAGAGTCAGGAGGAACCCCTGTGCATCACCGGGTGTGATCCAAAAAGCAAAAAAAAAAAAAAAAATAGGTGAATTACCTAATTTTCTTCTTCTCTCAAATGTCCTGTCCAGGCACAAAGTAAGTGTTTTCGTACCCAATCAACTCCAACACAGAAGTTAGTACACTTGGGACAGGACACCAGCAAAATTCCTTCATTCGCAAAGGCAGGAAATGTGGAATTGGAGCAAAGTTCAGAGGTAAAGCACTTGCCTTGCACGTGGTTAACTTGGGATTCGAACCCCGACACCTTGTATGCTCCCCCGAACCCAGCAGGAGTGATGTCTGAACACAGAGCCAGGAGGAAGCCCTAAGCACTGCCGGGTATGGTACGCAAACAAAAACAATGATTGAACAAGTCTCACAATGGAGATGTTACTGGCGCCCACTTGAGCAAATCGATAAATAACGGGATGACAGTGCTACAGAAAATAAATTTATATGTGACTTTTTTTTTACATAGAATGAGATGGCTTGACTTTAGTATTGCTTTGCCCAAACTAACGTATTCGTATCGCCATTTAGTTGAATTTCCTGTCTTCAGGCTTTCTTTAGCTTTTTAGAAGTCCTGGCACAATTTTCACCCCGGGTCTCCCTTGTCTCAGTTTAATCTCTCTTCTGTATTTTTGTTATCTCAGTAAACCCTATTTCTGGAATCATTAGGGTGCCCCAAAGAGGTCCTCTCTGCTGCCCTTATTTATTTTAAAAGATTTCCCACCATCCCATCGTGTTAAGTATCATCTTTATTCTAGAGACCTTGTAATAAGGCAGGTAATAAGGTCAATGCTTAAAAGGTCGGGACAAATTGAGCATGTCGGAAAGAAAATGTGTTGCTACATTTCCGTGGCTGGATTCTCCCAGTGCATTAGGAATCAGACCCATCAGAGAGGGGGATGCCCAGTCATTAATCAAAGACTCTTCCCAGGGGAAGAGAGAAAACTCGCCCTCCAGAGGGTATAATTACAAGTTTATGCCCTCTGAGGAACTCACCCATTGCTACAAGAGGTGAGGTAGACCAGATGTCCCCTGGGGCGGTGCGAGTATTATCTTATAGGAAAGTCGATGATTAATTACCGCGGTGAGCAGCAAATCACAGCCACACAGCTTCTGGCCCTGGTGATTGAAAACCCGTGTCCAATGCAATTAACGGTGCGTCCATCACTTTCCTCAAAATAGAACAAGGAAACTCACAGGGGTTGGGGAGGAAATATTTATATTTGCATCAATTTCGATTCCCAACACGCAAAGCATGCCTCCAGAGATAGGGTTCCTTTCGTAGTTCCTCCACGAGTCCACGAAAATACCCAGAAAAAGTGATAACATTTGTAGGACCCTAAGACCCAGATGGAAATTCAACAATTATTCTCTGTTATCAGCTACCTTGGGCCAGGAGGTGTGATGACCCAGATGGAAATTCAACAATTATTCTCTGTTATCAGCTACCTTGGGCCAGGAGGTGTGATGGATGCATGCAACAGTCAGAAGAGTATTTCTTTTTTTTTAATTTTTAAAATTTTATTGAATCACCGTGAGATAGTTACAAGCTTTCATGTCTGGGTTACAATCTCACAATGATCCAACACCCATCCCTCCACCAGTGCACATTCCCCACCACCCATATCCCGCGTATACCCCCCTCTTTCCCACCCTCCCCCTGCCTCCATGGCAGACAATATTCCCCAGACTCTCTCTCTACTTTGGGGCATCATGGCTTGCAGCACAGACACTGAGAGGTCATCATGTTGGGTCCATTATCTACTTTCGGCATCTCCCATCCCGACTGGTTCCTCCAGCCATCATTTTCTTAGTGATCCACAGAAGAGTATTTCTATGGGGCCTGGAGCGATAGCACAGTGGGGAGGGCGTTTGCCTGGCACGTGGCTGACCCGGGTTCGATTCCCAGCATCCCATCTGGTCCCCCGAGCACCGCCAGGATTCATTCCTGAGTGCAGAGCCAGGAGGAACCCCTGAGCATCACTGGGTGTGGCCCAAAAAAGAAAAAAAAGAGGAATATTTCTACATATAATGAAGTCTACAGTCGAGGAAAGTTGAAAAGTGTGACACGTCAACATCGTGTAATCAGCTAAATGTGGGAGGATTTTATTTTTATTTTTTTGAATTTTTTTATTGAGTCACCATGTGGAAAGTTGCAAAGTTTTCAGGTTTAAGTCTCAGTTATACAATGCTCGAACACCCGTCCCTTCACCAGTGCACCTATTCCACCACCAAGAATCACGGTATAGCTCCACCCCGCACCCCCACACCCCTAGCCCCCACCCCCAAATGTGGGAGGATTTTAAATAACTCTACAAAACAGACCAAAATGCTGAGTATGCCATCCTCTGAGGACATGCATGCAGAAGTACAAGGCCAACGTCACTGTACTCAAAGTACCATGCCAGACCATCCTCTGTGGCAGGGAGGAAGCTAGAGGCTAGGACACTCATGTTCAACGTCACTATATATATATATATATATATATATATATATTTTATTTTCATAAAATTGTCCCCAATAATGCACGACATTCCACATTTCGACACCAGCCCCACCAACACGACACCTTCCCACCACCGTTATTCTCCCACCACCACTGAATCCTGCCCAACAAAGCGGATGGATGCTAGGTAATTTATTTGTATTGTCCACTACGGATAACATGGGATGTCTCGCTCCTACAAATCTAAAATGTTAGATAATTAGGGTCTGGGGAAATCTCTGCAGGGCGTGGCTTGGTTCGAAGATTCTTTTGTATGTCTTTGGATCATGGCCATTAAGGGGTTTAAGTAGTCACCAGGGGCAGTTTGTGGGCATGACCTCCAGGGCCCTATGGGGGCGGGGAGATGGGAGGGGCCAGCCCATCTTGTATCCCTGGAGGCCTGGAGTTTGCCATCACTAATCCTGAGTCACTGTCATCCGTTGCTCATCGATGGGCTCGAGCGGGCACCAGTCATGTCTTCATGGTGAGACTTGTCGTGACTGTGTTTGGCATCTCGAAGATGTCACGGGGAGCTTGCCAGGCTCTGCCGTGTGGGCGGGAGACTCTCGGGAGCTTGCTGGGCTCTCCGAGAGGCGCGGAGGAATCAAACCCGGGTCGACCACATGCAAGGCAAACGCCCTCCCTGCTGTGCTATCGCTCTAGCCCAGTAATCCCGAGTACCTGGACTTTTTGTTTGGTCCTGGAGTTGGTGGTCACTGAGACTCCGGGGGTCCAGGTGGAGGGACGATGCCTGCCTCTGTCTGAGGCACCCAGTGAAGTCAGTCGGGGGCAAAGTTCGGAGGCGTCTCTGCAGTGAGTCACTGGGTTCTGAGATTCTTGTGTGTCTCCACCATCACTGTGGAACAAAGTTTGCTCTCCCGTCTCTGTCTCAATGCAGAGAGGGAGTATCGGAGTATTGGAGTATCATAGAGTCACGCTGACTCCTGATGGGTGGGACATGGGGCGCTGTCCGTGCTGCTGCATAAATTAATTGGTCACCCAAGGTCGTGTTTTTTCCTTCCTCTTTCTTACTTCTAGTCATCCGCTTCCCCAGCTTCCTCCCTTTAGTTTCTTTCTTGCCCCTGTTTTCTTTCTGTTTTGCTCCCCTGTCCTTCTT
>NW_026570955.1:94093-129093 GCF_027595985.1 Sorex araneus
CTATGATGTTAACTGCATGTGGAAAGCTTTGCAGACATCCATATGTGTCCAAAGTTCTTTTCTGTGTGTTGGGTGTCAGGGAGAATAAAGAGGAAGGAAGGAAGGAAGGAAGGAAGGAAGGAAGGAAGGAAGGAAGGAAGGAAGGAAGGAAGGAAGGAAGGAAGGAAGGAAGGAAGGAAGGAAGGAAGGAAGGAAGGAAGGAAGGAAGGAAGGAAGGAAGGAAGGAAGGAAGGAAGGAAGGAAGGAAGGAAGGAAGGAAGGAAGGAAGGAAGGAAGGAAGGAAGGAAGGAAGGAAGGAAGGAAGGAAGGAAGGAAGGAAGGAAGGAAGGAAGGAAGGAAGGAAGGAAGGAAGGAAGGAAGGAAGGAAGGAAGGAAGGAAGGAAGGAAGGAAGGAAGGAAGGAAGGAAGGAAGGAAGGAAGGAAGGAAGGAAGGAAGGAAGGAAGGAAGGAAGGAAGGAAGGAAGGAAGGAAGGAAGGAAGGAAGGAAGGAAGGAAGGAAGGAAGGAAGGAAGGAAGGAAGGAAGGAAGGAAGGAAGGAAGGAAGGAAGGAAGGAAGCTGTGTTTGCTGCACCAAGTGCTTAGCTAAGGTGATTTTCTCCAAGCAGGTTTCTCTTCGAGGCGGGTGTGTGGAGCCTCAGAAAGAGGGTGGGGGGTGTGTTGAGGGGGGGTGTGAGACAACATCCCATAGCCTCAGGCCCCGCTAGGCTTGGATGGAAACATTGTTTTCCTGTTCCTGTTACTGTAACTGACTCTGCTTCAGGTCCTGTAGCTGACTTTGATACTGTTTCCCTGCACTGAGTTAATTTGCATATTCTGCCTACGTGGCGGAATATCATTGGTTGGAACATCAAGCTGGTTAATAACAGGGGCTGAACAGGCTGTTCTCCGGTAGGCCACAACACAACAAACTCCGGACACAGTTATGGGATCCTCCCTCCCAGAAAACGTGTGTTTCTTTCACGTGCAAATGCCTCAGTCTACCAAGCTAAACCTTACTGCAACATTGTTGCAACAGGGTATTTGCACGGGGCTGACCCACCTTTGATCTCTGGCATCTCATCTTGTCCCCTGAGGCTACCAGGACTTCATTCCTGAGCACAGAACCAGGAGTCACCCCTGAGAACTGCCGGATAAGCCCCCTTCCCTGCACTCCCAATCGAAGCTGGTGGGGCGATCATTAGGGTGAAGGATTATGGTACAGACATAGGTCCTAGCTTTGATTCCGGAGCCCCTGATTTCGTCATATTCCATGTATCTTTTAATTATTCGTTGCGTATATTCATTGATGAAAACCCAGGGGAGACATTGAAATGGGTGTCAAAACAGGAGGGTGAATTGATGAGGTTTTTTTTACTTTTTGGTTCCCACCCGGCAATGCTCAGGGGTCACTCCTGGCTCTGCACTCAGGAATGACTCCTGGCGGTGCTCATGGAACCCTATGGGATGCTGGGGATCGAACCCAGATTGGCCGCATGCAAGGTAAATGCCCTCCCTACTGTGCTATTGCTCCAGCCCCCTTGATAGAATTTTTTTTTTTTTGCAAAGGAAATAGCAAAACATCATCTTCAGGCTTTGACTCTCCGAGAGTGGACGGTGAAAATGAGATTTCCATTCAGCCCGGAGTATGTGTTCTGTATGCGAGTCTGCCCTGATTACTGACCTAGTCATATAAGGCGTCTTCTCTATATTTCAGACACAGGACACAGGGAACATTTCGGAGTCGATGGATTGATCCATACGACATCTTTTTTTTTTTTAATTTTTATTAGTGTTTCTGTTCCTGGAGAGAGTAGATATCATCGGGCTACACTAGCATGTGGCAGGGAGAAATGGAGACGTGACTGGAGCCCGCTCGAGCAAATCGAAGATCAATGGGAAGACAAGTGATACAAGTGATTTGAATCACCGTGAGGTACAGTTACAAACTGATGAACTTTCATGCTTGCGTTTCCTTTACATGCCTCCATAGGGCATCTTGAGTGTAGTTTCGAATCTTTCGTGACTCTCCCTGTCCTGCTCTTTGTGAAATGGGTATGGACTCCATCCCACCCATGAGCATGGAGAAGCCTGGAAAATGTTCATAGCGTTTGTCACGGAAGATATTCAACTGGGAATAACACACTTACCATGGCGATGGTGAAATAAGACTGTTGTGATTCAACAACCAATATCTGGAAACAACCCGAGTGCCCTAGAACAAATGACTGGTTAAAGAAACTTTGGTACATCTACACAATGGAATACTATATAGCTGTTAGGAGATATGAAGCCATGAAATTTGCTTATAAGTGGATAGACATGGAGAGTCTCAAGCTAAGTGAAATGAGTCACAGAGAGAGGGACAGACATAGAGGGACTGCACTCATTGGTGGAGTGTAGGGTAGCATCACATGAGGCTGACACCCAAGGACAGTAGATACAAGGGCCAGGGGGTTGCCCCATAGCTGGAAGCCTGCTTCATGAGCAGAGGGGAGAAGGCAGATGGAATAGTGAAGGGATCACTAAGAAAATGATGGCTGGAGGAATCAGTCGGGATGGAGATGCTGAAGTAGATAATGGACCCAACATGATGACCTCTCAGTGTCTGTGTTGCAAGCCATGATGCCCTAAAGTAGAGAGAGAGTCTGGGGAATATTGTCTGCCATGGAGGCAGGGGGAGGGTGGGGAAGGGGGGGTATACCAGGGATATTGGGTGGTGGGGAATGTGCACTGGTGGAGGGATGGGTGTTTGATCACTGTGAGATTGTAACTCAAACAGGAAAGCTTGTAACTATCTCACGGTGATTCAATAAAATTAAAAAACAAGTAAGACAGCTGTGATTGGTGTGGCCGGATTCTGTGCATAGGTGTGTACCTGTCCGGAAGTATTCTGTTGCTTTAGGCTGTCAAGGAACCAGGGAAGAATAGGAAGGAGATGAGGTGTCCCCTGTGGGGAAAATGCTTCCCAAGACTTCAGAACACACACAGCCAGACCTGTGACTTTGATATGCAAATTGCTTCTCCCTTTGACTAATAGATGCCCCTAAGGGAGGTGAGCAATTTGAAATTTTGAGATGTGGAATTCTTATTACTCTCTCTCTCTCTCTCTCTCTCTCTCTCTCTGTGTATGTGTATGTGTGTGTGTGTGTGTGTATACAGCTAAAAGTGTTGACCAGCTCAGTAGAAGTTCTGTTACTGTCATCCCATTGCTCATTGATTTGCTTGAGTGGGCGCCAGTCACGTCTCCACGGTGAGACTTGTTGTGACTGTGTTTGGCATCTCGAAGACGCCACGGGGAGCTTGCCAGGCTCTGCCATGCGGTTATGATACTCTCGGGAGCTTCCTGGGCTCTCCGAGAGGGACGGAGGAATCAAACCTGTGTCGGACATGTGCAAGGCTAACGCCCTCCCCGCTGGGCTGTCACTAGAGTTTATACCAAAAAAAAGAATTTTTTTTTTTTTTTGTTCAACAAGCTCCATTACTCCTAGATGCAATTCAGACTTTCAGGTGTCTGAGCTAAATTGTGTCTTGTGCGGTTTCTTAACCACGAAAAGGGACCCAAGCATCTCTGGCTTAGTGGACACGAATGGTGTATAGGAGTCGGGCTGAGGTCCCTGAGGCGTGGTTCAAACAACATCATCTTCTAAAAAACAGAAGAAGAAATATCCGTTCATTGCAAAGCCCGTGAGCATTAGCCATGAGCGTAATGGCACGGTGAGAGACAGACTGATGAGAAGGCCTTTGACGCCATCCTTCTGACGTCGGCAGGCAGGCAGGTAGGAAGGCCCCTCCCCAGGAAATGGCGGTAAGTGTCCTGGGAAGTAACATCTCGGAAGCTGCAACGGCCAACCTCGCAGAAAACAGGAGCTAAGGCCTCATAAGACCCTCACCTGGGCACCAACAGACCCTGACGACATTGGACCCCTCCCCATGAAGGAATTCCTCGATTACCCTCAGACCTCTCCCTTAATCCGGGTAACTTCAGTGATTCAGCCAGAGAAGACTCCAGAACATTCTAGACCAAGACATCCCGAGAAGATGCCCTATCAAGGCCACCTTGGACCCAGGGAGGGCGCAGACGCTGCCCCAGCCCAGGTGCTGCGTGTGCCCACGTGGCCGAGCACGCGTGTCGCCCGCATCTCCCCTCTGGAGACGGGGACGTTCGTGCTTTCCTGTGTGATGCTGGGGTGTGTGTCGGGGTCTCTCCGCCCTCGGGGAAGCTCAGTCTCTCTCTTGAATGCTTATATCTCTCTCTGTGTCTCTCTGTGTCTCTGTCTCTGTCTCTCTCTCTCTCTCTCTCTCTCTCTCACTCTCTCTCCCTCCTTCCCTTCAAAACCTCCAAATAAAAACTGTCATTTCACTGCCCGTCTCCTCCTGAAATCCCTTTCTGCGAGGCGAGACCAGAACCCAGTAACCCTGGGTCCCAGGGCGCAGAGGCGGATGGGGAGAAAGTGACCGTCTCTCTCCTCCCCGCCTCACACAAGTCACCCGTACAGCCCACTAACATCACTTCCTATCCTAGACTTGCTCACGTGGACAAGCTTGAGGAGCATCTTTATTTGAACAAAAACACGAAGAATAAACAAGCCAGTGGGGAAAAGGGTTTCACAAGCACGGCTGTAAGGAAACCTGCTCATCTCAAACTTTTGCAGACAAGTCTCACGTGTTTTTTATGACTTGTTTTTTAAAGTCTACCTGTGTTATTATAGGACTAGGACGGGGTATTATATCCAAACTTACACCACCAACATCCTCCTCCTCATCATCATCATCCATTGATTGTCAAATTTCTCGAGTGGTCTCAGTAACGTCTCCATTCGTCCTAGCCCTGAGATTTTAGCAGCCTCTCTTAACTCGTCCTTCCCAATGGTGCCGCATTGGAGGCTCTTTCAGGGTCAGGGGAATGAGACCCAGCATGGTTACTGGTTTTGGCATATGAATATGCCACGGGGAGCTTGCCAGGCTCTCCCATGTGGGCAGGAAACTCTCGGTAGCTTTGCCAGGTTCTCCCAGAAGGAGAAGTAGGCTATAATATAGCGCACGGCCGAGAAACCGCACTGACAATCCTAAGGAAACTCAATCAGATTAGATAATGATAGCTTTTTAAAAGTGACAGGACTTGTTTTATTTAAACACTCATTAATTTATGGATACCTAGCGCCGGCTTTAACACACTCATTGTGTTTCAGCTTATAATTATCGGCAGAAGAGCTGCAATTCTCCAATTTCTGAGTCCCCACGTGGAGCTGTGTGATTTCTGAACATCCAGAGGACTCGTTCGGAACGTATGACAAGATCTTTTGAAAATATTTTCCCTGCGGCTGTCATCAAAACCTGTCATAGCCCCATATTTCAAGGCTGCTAAAAGCATCGCAAGAGAGAATATTAATTGTTATGGAGAAGAAAATGGGGGTTGATAATGGCCCAATAGATTTTTTTTAAAGCATTTTATTAATGCTTTGAATTCAAAGTCACCATAATAAATAGTTTAAGAGGGAAGGGTCGCTCAGGATTGAATTTTGAGATAGACACACACATGTAGGGGTTTCTGACAAAGCCTAGATGAACTTTATTTCTTTTTTTTTTTTTTTTTGCTTTTTGGGTCACTCCTGGCGATGCACAGGGGTTAGTCCTGGCTCTGCACTCAGGAATTACCCTTGGCCGTGCTCAGGGGACCATATGGGATGCTGGGATTTGAACCCGGGTCGGCCGCATGCAAGGCAAACGCCCCACCCGCCTGTGCTGTCGCTCCAGCCCACCAGTACATAGATGGGAGACCAACACCCTCTCCATTAAAAAAATATAAAACACTAAACCCTTCCCACCTGCAACAATGACAAAAAAAAAAAAAACCACATAATATCAAGGTCATAACGACATAAAATAAATCGGAATTTAGTGGGAAAGAGAAGACATAAAATCTTATTAAAATGTTAAAATGTAGAAGGGACCCATTTCATTGCACGGATGATGGATGGATGAGATGCTTTAGGAGACAGTGGCGCTTATTCCGGAACCTCTAAAGGAAATGGGTGAATTTCATTTTCTCCCGCTCAAGGGTTGTTCCTGGTTCTGTACTTGGGAATTACTCTTGGCAGCGTCAGAACCCTGCTGAGTGTTCGGCAAATGCCATACCCGCTGTACTATTACTCCTGCCCTGGGTTTAATTTTCTCCAAGTGCCTGTAAGGTTTGCTCATTGCCCTTCACCTGAAGTCTATGTAGGTATTCTATTTTTTTTAATTTTTTTTATTTTTTACTATTTTTTTAGAGCATTACCAAGCCATTCATGATTGAATTTTTAGTCATACAGGGTTCCAACAGCCGTCCATCCACCAGTGGACATCGCTCAGCACCAGTGTCCCCAGATTTCCCTCCCATCACCCCCACCCCCCACACCCCTTGCCTGCTACTATGGCATTTTTTCTCTCTCTCTCTCTCTCTCTCTCTCTCTCTCTCTCTCTCTCTCTCTCTCTCTCCTTCTCTGTCCCTCTCTTCTCTCCCTCTCTCTCTCCCTCTCTCCCTCTTCTGCTTCCTCTCTCCCTCTCCCTCTCTCTCTCTTTCTCTCTCTCTCTCTCTTACTCTCTCTCTCTGCTTTTGGGCATTGTGGTTTCTAATATTGATATCGAAAGGTTATCCAGAAATCCCTTACCGACCCTTAACCCTGGGATCTTGTCCAGCGTGATCCTTCCCAGCTATGATTATCACCCTGGTCCCTTCTCTGTCTTACCTACCCTCAGCCACACACACACACACTTGTGGTTGGTTCCAGCCATTGGCCAGTCCTCCTGACCCTGTTTATCCTTGGCTATGGATATTCTTCGAAGCACCAAAACGAATCTTTCAATGGGAAATAAAAAAAACCCAGAGAGGGTTAGCACAGCTCTGGAGAATTCCTCCTTGGGGAATGAGCAGGCTCAAGCACCATCATCATCATCATCATCATCATCATCATTCCGTTGATTGTTGAATTTCTCGAGTGGTCTCAGTAACGTCTCCATTTGTCCTGAGATTTTAGCAGCCTCTCTTGACTCGTCCTTCCCAACGGTGCCGCATTGGAGGCTCTTTCAGGGTCAGGGGGATGAGACCCAGCATTGTTACTGGTTTTGGCTTATGAATACGCCACAGGGAGCTTGCCAGGCTCTCCCATGTGAGCAGGAAACTCTCGGTAGCTTGCCAGGCTCTCCCAGAGGGAGAACTAGGCTATAAGACGTCGTTTCCAGGAGCTTGGTTTTAAGTCTCTGGATGTTGGCCATTGGTGGGATTACACGGTGCCAGGGGTAGTCCCTGGGTGTGACCGCCCAGCTACTGGAAAATGGGGGATCTGGGTGGAGGGAGGCCCAGTCCCGATCTGAGCAGGCTTGGAGGTCTCGGTCCGGGGTCCCACACACCTGGGTTCCTCTGCCGGTTCCTTCATGCGTGAGGCTCGTCTGAACATGTGGAGAGGGGCCTTGAGAGTAGTGTGGGAAATTATGCAAAAATCTACCAAGATCATGAATAATTATGAAAAAATTAGAGATGCAAGACACCTCCCAAATAATACAACATAATAAAGAGGATAATTTTTAAACAGTTGCTTTGTCATCACTGGCTCAATGGTAATCAAGATTTCTCGTTGAGGACCCATTGAAAATTTTTTTTTTTTTTTTTTTTTTGCTTTTTGGGTCACACCCAGCGATGCACAGGGGTTACTCCTGGCTCTGCACTCAGGAATTACCCCTGGCAGTGCTTGGGGGACCATATGGGATGCCGGGGATCGAACCCGGGTCGGCCGCGTGCAAGGCAAACGCCCTACCCGCTGTGCTATCGCTCCGGCCCCAAGGACCCATTGAAAATTTTAAGTCACTTTAAGAGAGGCAAATGGTGGAAGCAGTAGGTAGGAGGTTCATTTCTCCCCGACCCTGTAAATTCTTTTAAGATACGTTGCATGAGTAAGCTGTGAGACAGGAGAAGGAGAGCAAGAACACGCAATTAAGCGAGTTAGGGGCATGAATGGAGAGAATGGGAATTCATATTTTTACTAGGGGAGGAAGGGGTGAGGACATATCGCTTGAGCTAACGAACTGGATCTTCGGGAATGAAGATCAATTAAAAATTAAATAATTAATAATTATAATTATTATAATTATATTTATTATATAGATATGATTATAACATAATTAATATTGTCTTAATCATATAATTATAATTGTTTTATATTATATTATAACATAATATAATATAATATAATCCCTCATCTTCAGGGATGAGGAACAGCAGTGAGGCTCTCTGATGGAAAGAAAAGTTTCTCATATTCAGATGGAGGAAATGAGGGTGGAGGGAGCAGAGAGGAGAGGGAGAATCCAGGCAGCCGATGGATAACTCACACAGCTAATTTGCAGGTGCAGACTGGTCGGTCACCCCACTGTCATCTGTCACTCACATAGTCAGACGGATTGTTCCATTGTGATGACTTTTTTTTTTTTTTTTGCTTTTTGGGCCCCACCCGGCGATGCTCAGGGGTTACTCCTGGCTCTGCACTCAGGAATTACTCCTGGTGGTGCTCAGGGGACCCTATGGGATGCTGGGAATTGAACCCGGGTTGGAGGCATACAAGGCAAACACCCTACCCGCTGTGCTATCGCTCCAGCCCCCCTGTGATGACTTCTTAGGGGATTAACCAATTAGAGAGCAGAGACAACCAAGGGGTAGACATAGTTTAATATAGTGTGGGAGTCTGGTGTTGGGGAAAAAAAAGGAGAGGGAAAACTAGTTTATGTAGACCTATGACAATAAGGCAGAAGAAACTGAGTACAGAGTGGGGAGGAAGAGGAAGAGGAGATGGAGGAGGAGGAGGAGGAGGAGGAGGGATAGGAGGAGGAGGAAGAGGAGGAGAAAAAGGAGAAGGATAAAAATATAGAGAAGGAGGAGGAGAAGGAGAAAAAGAAGGAGGAGAAGAAGGAGAAGGAGGAGGAGGAGAAGGAGGAGGAGGAGAAGGAGAAGGAGAAGGAGAAGGAGAAGGAGAAGGAGAAGGAGAAGGAGAAGGAGAAGGAGAAGGAGGAGAAGGAGGAGGAGGAGAAGGAGAAGGAGAAGGAGGAGAAGGAGGAGGAGAAGGAGGAGGAGAAGGAGAAGGAGGAGAAGGAGGAGGAGAAGGAGGAGGAGAAGGAGAAGGAGGAGAAGGAGGAGAAGAAGGAGAAGGAGGAGAAGGAGAAGGAGGAGAGGAGAAGGAGAAGGAGAAGGAGAAGGAGGGATAGGAGGAGGAGGAAGAGGAGGAGAAAAAGGAGAAGGATAAAAATATAGAGAAGGAGGAGGAGAAGGAGAAAAAGAAGGAGAAGAAGGAGAAGGAGGAGGAGGAGAAGGAGGAGAAGGAGAAGGAGAAGGAGAAGGAGAAGGAGAAGGAGAAGGAGAAGGAGAAGGAGAAGGAGGAGAAGGAGAAGGAGGATGAGGAAGAGGAGAAGGAGGAGGAGAAGGAGGAGAAGGAGAAGGAGAAGGAGGAGGAGAAGGAGAAGGAGAAGGAGGAGAAGGAGAAGGAGGATGAGGAAGAGGAGAAGGAGGAGGAGAAGGAGGAGAAGGAGAAGGAGAAGGAGGAGGAGAAGGAGAAGGAGAAGGAGGAGGAGAAGGAGAAGGAGGAGAGGAGAAGGAGGAGAAGGAGAAGGAGAAGGAGAAGGAGAAGGAGGAGGAGGAAGAGGAGAAGGAGGAGGAGAAGGAGGAGGAGAAGGAGAAGGAGAAGGAGGAGGAGAAGGAGAAGGAGGAGAGGAGAAGGAGGAGAAGGAGAAGGAGAAGGAGAAGGAGAAGGAGGAGGAGGAAGAGGAGAAGGAGGAGGAGAAGGAGGAGGAGAAGGAGGAGGAGGAGAAAGAGAAGGAGAAGGAGAAGGAGAAAGGAGGAGGAGGAGGAGAAGAAGGAGAAGGAGGAGGAGGAGAAGGAGGAGGAGAAGAAGGAGAAGAGGAGGAGGACAAGGAGAAGGAGAAGGAGAAAGAAGGAGAAGGAGAAGGACGACGAGGAAGACGAGGAGGACGAAGAGAAAGCAAGACAGGCAGCCATCCGAGTTGTGACTGGACACAGAGATTCCTGTTTCTGAGGCTGCCTCTGCACGTAAACACGCACCCCATAAGCTGTCCAATAAAAAAACTGTCGTGTTAGAAAACAGCACAGAAGACCCCAGTGTCCGAGAAAGCCTGGAGAGGTGGTCCCGATGCACTGTGATGACAGTATGACACGGGAGAAAAAGATACGTTGTGGCTGCTCCATATGCTTTCAGACATAGAAGGAAGTTTCTCTGGCAGAAAACTCACGTCAGACAAAAGAATCCTAACACTGGCTCAGAACCCCCAAGGCCACTCGTCCAGAAAGAGGGAGAGAGATAAAGAGAGGGAAAAGGGGGAGAGAGAAAGAGGGAGAGAGAGAAAGAGGGAGAGAGAGGGAGAGAGAAAGAGGGAGAGAGAGGAAGGGGGAGAGAGAGAAAGGAGAGAGAAAGTGGGAGAGAGAAAAAAGAAGAAAGGGACAGAGAAATAGTGAGATAAAGAGAGAAAAAAGGGGAGAGAGAAAGAGGGAGAGAGAGAGAAAGAGGGATAGAGAGAAAGAGGGGGAGAGAGAAAGAGAGAGAAAGAGTGAGATAAAGAGAGAGAAAAAGGGGAGAAAGAGGGAGAGAGAGAGAAAGAGGAATAGAGAGAAAGAGGGGGAGAGAGAAAGAGGGAGAGAGAGATAAAAGGAGAAGAAAGAGTGAGATAAAGAGAGAGAAAAAGGGGAGAGAGAAAGAAGGATAGAGAGGAAGAGAGGGAGAGAGAGAAAGGAGAGAGAAAGAGGGAGAGAGAGATAAAAGGAGAGAGAAAGGGAGAGAGAAAGAGTGAGATAAAGAGAGAGAAAAAGGGGAGAGAGAAAGAAGGATAGAGAGAAAGAGGAGAGAGAGAAAGGAGAGAGAAAGAGGGAGAGAGAGAGAGAAAAGGAGAAAGAAAGGGAGAGAGAAAGAGTGAGATATAGAGAGAGAAAAAGGGGAGAGAGAAAGAGGCAGAGAGAGAGAAAGAGGGAGAGACAGAGGGAGAGAGAAAGAGAGAGAGAGAAAGAGGGGGAGAGAGAGAAAGGCCTGGATAAAATTGCTCCTGTAGGTGCAAGGGTCCCTTGACATCTGCTAGAAATGACCCACACGGCCAGATGGAAGGTGGCACAGTTTAGGGAAGACTTTTGTGTTTTAATCGATTTTTTTTTTAAATTGAATCACCGTGTGACCGACCCTGACAAAGGTGGCCGGGTGTCAGTCCTACAGGGGTCCAGCACCCGCCCCTCCACGGGGACACAGTTCCCACCCCCCGTGTCTCCAGAAGGGAAGATTTTTCGAGACAGTCTGGTCGGGCAGAGTTTGTGGGTTTATTTCAGAAGAATTCTCCCACCCTGTGGCTGACGGTTTGGCTGAAATATGCGGCTCCCTTCCCAACCCAAGGCTGACTCCCCCCCCCCCCCAGTGCTCACCGCAGTGCCTTCAAATCAATCATTCACTCCTGGCTTCTTCAAGTCTCGTGACGACATCTCTCAGCAGCCCCGGGAGAAGGGAAATGGAAGGACCACATTGATGACCACGCGCACCGTCCTAGAGAAAGGCTCTTCACTTTAATCACACGCATAAAGGCGCAGTGATCCCTCACATAGTAATAGCCACGAAGAGTCCCTTGGAGTGTTTTCTTTCTTTCTTTTTTTTTTTTTAATTCCCAAAATGATGGACTGGGAGTACGTTGACCCAGAGGTCAGTTTCCAGTCTATAATTGCATTCATCTATGGATTTTAGAATAACTCCTGAAAGGCAAGTTTTTCCTTGATGTTGCCTCGCGTGGCTTTGAAGCGTCTCTTCAGAGAAATACATCATTCTCACCCAGCGTAGATCATATCCCGGACAGAATTCCATTTGTCAGAGCCCACACATTCGAGATTCTGTTTGAAGAATGTGTCAGGAACCATGGTTGATGGGACCGTGTAGAAATATTATTTAGAAATAATAAAAAACGGCTACCTAAGCCATCGGGGGGGGGGGGGGAAATGTCTTTTCCGAGTTAAAAAAATATGTGACTGAATAATAATGCATTAATTGTGTCACGATACAATGACGCTTTGTATCAACATGATGAAACGTTATTCATGATGAGCCAATCTTTCAAAATCAACGACCCATTTTGGAGTGATGCGTGCTGTGTCATGCACATGTATTGACTTCAGAATCAATTACCCTTCTTCCAATCCCCTCCTCTTCCCAGTGCTCACGGGTGTGATCACACAAATAGGAAAGGCCCAAAGCCTTTGTCAATACGTGGGCGAAAATATGAGGAATGACATCAAAACTCGCAAAGGGTGACGACTTCCTAAACAACATGATACAGGCAGACATGGAGGGGAAGAAAGGTCCACAGGGGAAACATGGGTGATCGTGCAAGGTGTTTGTCATTCATATTGATAATCCTGATAACACTGGTGATAAAGGGATGGGGGGGTAGAAGACCACCGGCTTTGCGTACAATAGACAATGCACCCCCAGTGGGTTGGATCTGCCAAGGGAACTGAGTTTGAACCAGGCCATTGTGATAAGGAAGTTCACAATTAATCAGCAACAACGTCCCACGCAAAGAACATCACACACACAACACCAGTCAACTTGGGCCCTGGGACACCCTGAGGTCACAAACTACAGTTTGAAGAGCTCGAGAGGACCTCAAGCAGTAGGAGGGGTGAGACCCAGCTTCATCGGGCATAAGTTAAAGAGGCCTGTCCCCTCCCTCACCCCCCGACAATCTCTCCTGTTCCTGTGGGCTGACTTTAAGCACCAATTTCTCCCGAGGCCAAGGTCTGACACAGAAAGGGAGTTAAAAGGTAGAGAAGGGACCACTATGACGAGGATAGTTGGAGACGGTCACTCTGGATAAGAACTGCGTGCTGGAAGGAGGGAAAGGGGTGTGTATGACAGCATCTCAGTGTCTGTGCTGCAAACCATGATATCCAAAGGGAGAGAGAGAATAAGAGAGAGAAAGGGAGAGAGAGAAAGAGGGAGAGAGAGAAAGAGGGAGAGAGAAGAAGAGAAAGAGGGAGAGAGATAAAGAGAGAGAAAGGGGAGAGAAAGAGGAGAGAGAAAGAGGGAGAGAGATAAAGAGAGAGAAAAAGGGGAGAGAGAGAAAGAGGGAGAGAGATAAAGAGAGAAAAAGGGGAGAGAGAAAGAGGGGGAGAGAGAAAGAGGGGGAGAGAGAAAGAGAGGGAGAGGGAAAGAGGGGGAGAGAGAAAGAGAGAGAATTAGGGAGAGAAAAGGGAGAGAGAAAGAGTGAGAGAGAAAGGAGAGAGAGGGAGAGAGAAGGAGGGAGAGAGAGAGAGGGAGAGAGAAAGAGGGAGAGAGAAAGAGGGAGAGAGAAGAGGGAGAGAGAGAGGGAAAGAGGGAAAGGGAGAGAAAGAGGGAGAGAGAAAGAAGAAGAGAAAGGAGAGATATAAAGAGAGAGAAAGGAGAGAAAGAAGAAGAGAAAGCGGGAGAGAGATAAAGATAGAAACAGGGGAGAGAGAAAGAGGGAGAGATAGGGAGAGAGAAAGAGGGGGAGAAAGAGAAAAGAGAGAGAAAGAGGGAGAGAGGGAGAGAAAAAGGGGAGAGAAAGGGAGAGAGAGAAAGAGTGAGAGAGAAAAAGGGGAGAAAGAAGAAGAGAAAGCGGGAGAGAGATAAAGAGAGAAAACGGGGAGCAAGAAAGAGGGAGAGAGAAAGAGTTGGAGAGAGAGAAAGGAGAGAGAAAGAGGGAGAGAGAGAAAGAGAGAAAAAAGGAGAGAAAGGGAGAGAGAAAGAGTGAGAGAAAGGAGATAGAGGGAGAGAGAAAGGAGAGGGAGAGAGAAAGGAGAGGAAAAAGAGGGAGAGAGAAAGAGGGAAAGAAAGGGAGAGGAAGAGGAAGGAAGAGAGAAAGGAAGGGAGAGGGAGGGATAGGGGGAGAGAAAGAGAGACAGAGGGAGAGGGAGGGAGAGGGACAGGGAGAGAGAGAAGGAAAGTGCCTGCCTTAGAGGCAGGCTAGGGCCATTGACCACTGGTCACTGGGGAAAGGACACTGGTGGACGGTCAGGTGTTGCATCACTGTATGTCTGCAACTTGATCCTGTACAGCTCTGTAACTGTGCATCTCACTGTGCCTCGATTGAAAAAAAAATTAAAAATACAAATAAATAAATTTTGCTTGGCCTCTGCTACCCCGCTTGGACCATCCGATCCCCTTTTATCTCCATTCCCTCTGGTTTATGAAGCCAAGAGCTGCCTCCTCTCCCCAGAAATACCCGCCCGTCAAACAGGCAGTTCCGCATCCTTGCAATTTCTGGGGAGCAATGCAGAGAGAGGAGCAGGGCTCACTTAGAAGATGGATGTGGCACCAGAATAAAAAAAAAATCTCATTTTTTTTGGCAAAACACGACAGGCTGGAAACATCCTCTAACAGAGAAGGTCGTCAAATGAGAGGCACCTTCATTAGAATTCCACATTCCTCATGGTTCCCCTCCGCATTGCCCTTGACTTCAAAGGGATCTGAATTCCTAACAACTGCCAAGGAAGGGTCCATCCCGTCTTTGAGACGTCTGCCACTCTGAATTTGTCTGGAGGGGACGGAAGAAGATGAGGAAGACCAAGAGGCGGAAGCCAATTCCACCACCAAAGGATAATGATTTAGCACCAACTTTAAATAACCTGTTTAGGTTTTTTTTTTTTCTTTCCTTTCCCAAGGTGAAATAACAGAGTGCTCCAAAAAATCCAATTTTTCTTCTTTAGGGCTTTATCTATTCATCATTCATTCCTAAGGGGGGGAAATAAAGTGACGTGAGCGTCCGTTCTGAGTGATAAACTTAGCATATCAAAAACACGCTTGCTCAGAAATCCTTCCACCCCAATTCCCTGGCACACGGAATTCGTGATTAGCCCGAAATAAATTTCCATCAGGGCGTGTGTGGCTAACCTGATGTCAGACGGTTAACCTTGAGTACCCTTCACGCGTGTGACCGCAGAAACGGGATTAAAAAAAATAAAATTTAATATGAAGTTATTAGATTAAACGTTCTTCTTTGAAAACACGGACGGAGAATTACACGGGCTCTGATCACCGCCATCTGTTAACGGAGACACATCAAGGGAACTCGCAGCCTTAAGCAAATGGAGACTGTGAGGCAGGGAAGTTTTATTACAGAAGGAAGGTTGACGTGAGTAATCTTAGGCCGAGAGAGCCTTGCAAATGTCACTCGTATGGGGGCCAAAGCAATAGCACAGTGGGGAGGGCGTTGGTCTTGCACATGGCTGACCTGGGTTCAATCCCCAGCATCCCATCTGGTCCCCCGAGCACCACCAGGAGTAATTCCTGAGTGCAGAGCCAGGAGGGACCCCTGAGCACCAGGTAGCCCTGTAGCACTGTCGTCTCATTGTTCATCGATTTGCTCGAGCGGGCACCAGTCACGTCTCCATGGTGAGACTTGTCGTGACTGTGTTTGGCATCTCGAAGACGCCACGGGGAGCTTGCCAGGCTCTGCCGTGCGGGCGGGAGACTCTCGGGAGCTTGCCGGGCTCTCCGAGAGGGATAGAGCACCAGGTATGACCCAAAAAAGCATAAATAACAACAACAGAAACAAAAACCAACAAACAAACCAAGAAACAATCAAAGTCACCTTGTGGAGTCCAAGAGATGGTAGAGCAGTTTCGGCATTTGCCTTACATGCAACCGACCCGGACTGGAGTGATAGCACAGCGGGGAGGGCGTTTGCCTTGCACGAGGCCAACCCGGGTTCGATTCCTTGTCCCTCTCGGAGAGCCCGGCAAGCTCCCGAGAGTATCTCGCCCACACGGCAGATCCTGGCAAGCTACCCGTGGCGTCTTCAAGATGCCAAACACAGTCACAACAAGTCTCACAATGGAGACATTACTGGTGCCCGCTCGAGCCAATCGATGAACAACGGGACGACAGTGCGACAGGGCTACAGTGCAACTGACCCGGGTTCAATTCCTGGCATGGTGCCCTGAGCTCCAACAGTACTAATTGCTGAGTGCAGAGAGCCAGGAGTCATCCCTGAGCTACCCCAGGTGTTAACCCTGTCAAACAAACAAGCAAACAAACAAAAATGGTCACCTTGCACCCTGGCAACCTGCTTTGCTTCGGAGCATGGTTTACGTTCCTCTTCTTCACCCAGCAGAAAAATCAAGTTAACCCTTGGGTGCGGAGGCAGGAGCCATCCGAGAGGGCTGCAGGTGCTTTCCTGGAACGAGACGGATCTTGGTTCTCTCCCCAGCACGGGGAAAGGTCCCTTGTCAACGCTGAGCCTGAAGGGAGCAGGTGTGCAGCCCAAACCCAGGTAGACGTGAGCCCAATCACCTCCCTCCCAATCAGCAAACAGAAACGTTGTGAAACTCCGAGTTTAGGAAAGCACAGCAGAACACACTGGTGGAACTTTCCAGAGAGGGTACGGGGTGTGCAATGGATGCTTTCCTGACCGGCTCGGTTCAACGGCATCAAAAAAAAAAAAAAAATCTCACCGTCCGTTACTGGTTCAGTATATCATTTGCTTCCATTCTGTGTGAACACTCTCTCATGGGGAGCAACAAAATCAAATACCCGATGTGGGGGAGGGGGTGGGGGAGGGGTCACAAGGGTTTCAGAGGATCTTCCCAGCCCCCAGGGGGATCTTAGCATGAAGACTTGCCCTTTGGTTTCCTGTTACCAACAGCAGGGCTATAAAAAGTCAGCCCGGGGAGGAATTTTATGCCATTAACATGCTAATTGTATTTTATTGCAGCCCTGATTCTAAGAGGACACCTTATCTCCTGGCTAAAGGGTGGGGGGTGGGGACGGGCTTCCTAACACCCTCCTGGTAATAAGTCTTATTACCCTCCCGGGGGGGGGGGGGGGGGGGTAATAAGTTGAGTGTGAAACAGCCACCCCTTGTGCCATCTCTGAGTGAAGAATGAGATATTTTATTTTATTTTCTATTTATTTTATTTTGCTTTTTGGGTCCCACCCGGTGATGCTCAGGGCTGACTCCTGGCTCTGCACTCAGGAATGACTCCTGGCAGTGCTCGGGGGACCCTATGGGATGCTGGGAATTGAACCCGGGTCGGCCATGTGCAAGGCAAACACCCTCCCCGCTGTGCTATCGCTCCAGCCCCAAGAATGAGATATTGCAGATGTGTATCTGGACATCGAGGTTGCTCAGTGCCAGAGAAAGAGCGCACGGCCGAGCCAGAAACACCTTCAGGGAATTCCCAGAAGATGGGACCGGGCTCAACCGTGACCCACAAGTCCTCCCGGGAAGCTCTAAGCTGCAGGCTCTGAGCGTGGAACTGCTCTTGGAGACGTGGGTGAGGTTTCCTCCAGGGGGTGAGGACGGTGAAATGACCAGCAGGACAAACAGTAACTGAAGGAGAAGAAAGAGGAGGGGGAGGAAGAGAAGGTGAGGAGAAGGGAGAGAAGGTGAGGAGAATGGAGAGAAGGTAAGGAGAAGGGAGAGGAGGTGAGGAGAAGAGAGAGAAGGTGAGGAGAAGGGAGAGAAGGTGCAGAGAAGAGAGAGAGATGAGGAGAAAAGATAGAAGGTGAGGAGAAGGGAGAGAAGGTGAGGAGAAGGAAGAGAGATGAGGAGAAAAGAGAAAAGGTGAGGAGAAGGGAGAGAGGTGAGGAGAAAAGAGAGAAGGTGAAAAGAAGAGAGAGAAGGTAAGGAGAAGGGAGAGAAGGTGAGGAGAAGGGAGAGAAGGTGAGGAGAAGGGAGAGAAGGTGAGGAGAAGGGAGAGAAGGTGAGGAGAAGGGAGAGAAGGTGAGGAGAAGGGAGAGAAGGTGAGGAGAAGGGAGAGAAGGTGAGGAGAAGGGAGAGAAGGTGAGGAGAAGAGAGAAGGTGAGGAGAAGAGAGAAGGTGAGGAGAAGAGAGAAGGTGAGGAGAAGGGAGAGAAGGTGAGAAGGGAGAGAAGGTGAGGAGAAGGGAGAGAAGGTGAAGAGAAGAGAGAGAAGGTGAGGAGAAGGGAGAGAAGGTAAGGAGAAGGGAGAGAGGTGAGGAGAAGGGAGAGAGGTGAGGAGAAGAGAGAGAAGGTGAGGAGAAGGGAGAGAAGGTGAGGAGAAGAGAGAGAAGGTGAGGAGAAGGGAGAGAAGGTGAGGAGAAGGGAGAGAAGGTGAGGAGAAGGGAGAGAAGGTGAGGAGGAGGAAAAGGAAGCCAAATATGAGAAGGAGGCAGAAAAGAGGAAGAGGATGAGGAAAGGGACGGAAAGAAGGGTGGTGGGGGGGAGAAGAGTGAGTAGGAAGCCTCGGAGGCAGAGAAGGAGGAAGAGGAGGAGCCGATGAGATGGAGGAGGAGGAGAGTGGAAGGAAGAGGACAGGAAAATGGAAAGTGGAGGAAGAGGCAGAGGAGAAAAAAATCACACAGACACACACTCACAGACACACACACACACACACACACACACACACACACACACACACACACACACACACCATTTGGCCCTCCTAAGACCGGGATCCCTCTAGGAGTCAGTGAAGACACAGAACAGAGATGACTGAGCGGGTGAGCACACCCAGGGCGGAGGGAGACAGCACCCAGGAGACCCCTTCACCCCGTGCTCCCCACGGGTCTGCGCCTCCCAACCTCCAGGATTGTGCGAGTCAACCCCCCGGGTATCTCTGTGACCCTGTGAGAATGCAGCAGCTACGAAGGTAACGCAGGTCGTCCCTCCTCACAAACCGGGGCCGAAACAACTCCCAGAAGGAGAGAGAGAGAGAGAGAGAGAGAGAGAGAGAGAGAGAGAGAGAGAGAGAGAGAGAGAGAGAGAGAGAGAGAGAGAGAGAGAGAGAGCAAACGGGAATGCCCTGCCACAGAGGCGGGGAGGGGTGGAGGGGACGGGGTGGGGGTGGCAGGAGGGACGCTGGGACCATCGGTGGTGGAGAACGGGCACCGGGGGAGGGATGGGGACCCCATCATGGTACGACGGAAACGCAAGCACGAAAGTTTGTGAGTCTGTCACTGCACTGAATTAGGGGATTCACTAATAAAAAATTTAAAATAAGAAAACTCGGGGCTGAAGCGGTAGCACAGCGGGCAGGGGGAATGTTCGCCGTCCACTCAGCTGTCCCAGGCTGGGGCCCACGTTCCGCCCTGAGTTCTGGAGACTCCTTGGAACCAGGAGTTAAGTCTTGATGCCCTTTCGGCAGTGGTGGGCAAACAACACAACAGACACATTTTAATCAACTCGGTAAGGAAGAAAACCTACATAGGTTTCTCCTGACCAAGCGGGCTGGGTAAATGGGTAAATTTAACTCGCCCTTACCCGTAGCCACTGTCTATTTCTCTCTCACCAGCTTCTGACTCCCGGGGCGAAATGCCTCACGGTGCCAATCACAGGTCCACCAGTTGCCGCTGCTAACACAGAGTGCAGCCCGGGGGGGGGGGGGGGCGGGGAGGTCAAGGTCACTCCAGCCTCCAGTTTCTCTTGAGACGACTTCTCCAAAGGGCTCCCAAACTGCGTCTTTCTGTACCATTTGGAAGTGGGTCGCATTCCACGAGGAAGGAGAACTTTCATGGAAGGGAAAAATTTGGGAAGACGAAGAAAGTCTTCTGGGGCTTTCGAATGTGTGCAAGGAGTCGTTTGAGAAGTTTGAAGCCCAATAGAGGAATTTGGCAGAGTTACAGGAACCCCACCTGTAGTTGTTTGAGGGGGGGAACGTCTGAGGAAGAAAATGGGGGAAGATGCTGTTAAAAAATCTACTCCAGCCTTACCTTCCCGAATAAAATACGGAATGCCCTGAACAACACATTGACCTCTTAACATCTGCATTGCAAACCATCGGACATTAAAGGGGAGAGAGACAGAGAGAGACAGAGAGAGATAGAGAGAGAAAGAGACAGAGAAAGAGACAGAGAAAGAGAAAGAAAGAGAAAAAGAGAGAGAAAGAGACACAGAGAGAGAGAAAGAGAGAAAGAGAGAAAGAGACAGAGAGAGATAGAGAGAAAGAGACAGAGAAAGAGAGAAAGAAAGAGAGAAAGATACAGAGAAAGATAGAGAGACAGAGAAAGAGAGAGAGAGAGAAAGAGAGAAAGAGAGAAGAGAAAGAGACAGAGAAAGAGAGATAGAAAGAGAGAAAGAGAGAGATAGGAAGAGACAGGAAGAGAGAAAGAGACAGAGAAAGAGAGAAAGAAAAAGAGAAAGAGAGAAAGATAGAGAGAGAGACAGAGAAAGAGAGAGAGATAGAGAAAGAAAAAAGAGAGAGAGAAAGAGACAGAGAAAGAGAGAAAGAAAGAGATAAAGAGACAGAGAAAGATAGAGAGACAGAGAAAGAGAGAGAGAAAGAGAGAAAGAAAGAGAGGAGAGAATGAGACAGAGAAAGAGAGATAGAAAGAGAGAAAGAGAGATAGAAAGAGAAAGAAAGAGAGAAAGAGACAGAGAAAGAAAGAAAGAGAGAAAGAAAGAGAGAGAGAAAGAGATAGAGAAAGATAGAGAAAGAGACAGAGAAAGAGAGAGAAAGAGAGAAAGAAAAAAGAGAGAAAGAGAGAAAGAGAGAGAAAGAGACAGAGAAAGAGAGAAAGAAAGAGAAAGAGACAGAGAGAGAGAGTGAGAGAGAGAGAGAAAGAGAGGAAAAGTGCTTGCCTTAACGGCAGGCTAGGATGGGGTGGGGAAAAGTGTCTCTGGTGGAGGGACGGGTGTTGAATCAATTGTATGACTGAAGCCCAATCAGAAACAGCTTTGTAAGGGTCTAGCTCATGAATGGCCAATAAAAAAGGGAAAAGAAAAAAATAAAATAAAAAAATGTGGGCAACCTAGACCTCTAGGAGACAGGAAATGAAGAAGCATGGGAGTAAATTGTGCATTCAAAGTGTTGACTCCAGGGGAGACTTGGCGAAGCGTTGGTAGAAAGCCCAGTGGAATCATTGAAACTTGCCCCTCAAAAATTTTTTTTCAGGGCTGGAGCGATAGCACAGCGGGGAGGGCGTTTGCCTTGCTTGCGGCCAACCTGGGTTCGATTCCCAGCATCCCATAGGGTCCTCTGAGCACGGCCAGGAGTAATTCCTGAGCGCAGAGCCAGGAGTGACCCCTGTGCATCGCCGGGTGGGACCCAAAAAGCAAAAAAAAAAAAATTTTTTTATCCATGCAAACATCCACATCTCACACGTCTGCATTTACTCCACCCTCATCTGTTCATGCACAGACCCCTTCACGCGTCCATCCACCTGTCATCAGTCCATCCACTTGCGAAAGTGTCTAACTGGACGTCAAACCAGACCTACCCATCCTTCATCCACGCATCCTCCCTTCGTACTCGATCCATCTATCCATCAATCGATTCATCTATCCATCAATCGATCCATCTATCCATCAGCCGTCTGCACACCTAACAACCATCCATCCAATACTCACACACCAGAAATCTAGGAACCATCCCTCTCTCTGTTCATTCATTGGACCAGGAAAAAAAAATTCATTGTGCAACTAAACATCTGTCCATCCACCCCACAACAATCCACCACCCATCCACTATCCACCCATGAATGCAACGAAGGGTACACTTCAACATTCACCCGTCTACGTTTAATCAATCTTTTCATTCATCATCTGTCCATTCAATCAGCCTCTGACAGACCCAGTGAGACATAAATGTGTTCGCTCACCTATTTAATTCTATACCATTAAGGAGGTGAAATATGGTGATCATACTTCACACACACACACACACACACACACACACACAGAGATACAATAGCCAAAAAAGTTAAGAGAAAGTTGCACAGCAGGAAAAACAATGATGGAAGGAAAAGAAAGAGGAGGGGGAGGAAAAGGATGAGAGGAGAAGGAAGAGAAGGTGAGGGGGAAAAAAGAAAAGGAAGCAAAGAGGAGAAGGAGAGCAAAAGAGGAAGAGGGTGAGGAAAGGGAAGGGAAGAAGGGTGGGGAGAAGAGTGAGTCGTGTTGGAATATAGCTCTAAATATTTTAGGTCTAACATTGGTCTGTCCTTTCTCCCTTGTCACAAGGATCTAGGTTTATCGGGTCACACCCATCACAGTGCTCCCGAGTCACTCCCATTCCTTTGTTGATCTGCAACCACTTCCCTAGGCTCTCTTCCCCAACCAATTAATCAGCTTTTTTCTCCCCTAATCAGACTCTTAATTTGTTAGGTCAGATCCTCCTAGGACACTGAACTTGTAAGTTAATATTGCCTTTCTCCTCTCCTTGTGTCTTTTGAGCACTTTAGTTTAAAGCAATGTCCTTTTTGTATAGACACAGGAAGACAGTCAATATTCTGCCTTTGTAACTTGGGAGTTAATTGGCTTTGGATAATATTATTCATTCCCGGGCATCTGCTTTCTCCACTTAAGCCTCAGTTGCCCTCAGTTCCTAGCATCCCCAAAGCAGGGTCCCGACGAGGGACTGAAAGGACCCAGGGCAAGTGGTGAGCTACCCTGGCATTGCAATGGGCCAGGCCAAAGTGCAATAATACTTAACTGTAAGTAAAGAGCTTGATCATGGACAAATGCTGTCATGATCCAAAAGCAATGATGAGACTCGGACCCTGCTAGGGGTAGGAAAGACTAATCTGGCCTGAGCACTGTAGCCTGAGACTGATATGACCCCAGGAGAGCAATTCTATAAGCTTAGCGTATCTCTTACTGTGTCCACACAAAATGATTAAATGTTATGGATACTTATATGTTTGTTGGACAAGGAGATGGAGAAACACACCCATGGGATTCCGCCCTTGGGTGGGTTGTCCGGCTGAAAGAGAATCTGTCCTAGAAGCAGCATCCCCTGAGGGAAAGAACTTTACTCCCTATTGATGGTGACCACACCTATGTGTAAGCCCCAACCCCCTCACGCTGGGGGATTGAGCTAGGCTGTAAGAGTGGGCTGGGGGGATCCAAACCAGAAGCCGGGAGGAGAAGGAGAAGGAGAGAGGCAGGAGGAGATTGATGAGAGATCGAGAAGGAGAATGAAGGGGGAGGAAGAAGCAGGAGGAGAATCAGAGGAGAATGGAGATGGGAATGGAATAAACTGGCCCTCGTTCCTTCCTTCGATGCCTCCGTCCCTCTCGGAGAGCCCGGCAAGCTCCCGAGAGTCTCCCGCCCGCACGGCAGAGCCTGGCAAGCTCCCCGTGGCGTCTTCGAGATGCCAAACACAGTCACGACAAGTCTCACCGTGGAGACGTGACTGGCGCCCGCTCGAGCCAATCGATGAACAACGGGATGACAGTGCAACAGGGCTACTATCAATGACACATATTTCTTTATATATATATATATATATATATGTATTTTTTAATTTTATTGAATCACCGTGAGATAGTTACAAGCTTTCATGTTTGGGTTACAGTGTCACAGTGATCCAACACCCATCCCTCCACCAGTGCACATTCCCCACCACCCATATCCCGGGTATAGCCCCCCTTTCCCACCCTCC
This sequence comes from Sorex araneus, assembly GCF_027595985.1. Classification (NCBI taxonomy): domain Eukaryota; kingdom Metazoa; phylum Chordata; class Mammalia; order Eulipotyphla; family Soricidae; genus Sorex; species Sorex araneus. The sequence continues at coordinate 117,436 of NW_026570955.1, forward strand.
CCCTGCCTCCACGGCAGACAATATTCCCCAGACTCTCTCTCTACTTTGGGGCATCATGGCTTGCAGCACAGACACTGAGAGGCCATCATGTTGGGTCCATTATCTACTTTCGGCATCTCCCAACCCGACTGGTTCCTCCAGCCATCATTTTCTCAGTGATCCCTTCTCTGTTCCATCTGCCTTCTCCCCTCCGCTCATGAAGCAGGCTTCCAGCTACGGGGCAACCCCCCCGGCCCTTGTATCTACCGTCCTCGAAGACCCACCATTATTATTTGCAATATTCCTTCAACAACCAGACCTGCCGAAAAGGCATCATTAGATCACTTGTTTTCTATTGCTGATTAAGAAGAGCGTATGACGTTGCACGGCCGCTATCGTGACTGCACAATTTTGGATTTTTGATATTTTAGTAATTAAGCCTGGAGGGATTTCTGTCCCCAGCCGCTGGGTTCCCAGACTGGTTTGTGTGTCTGTGGGAATCATGGGCTTTCAGGAGCCGGAGGACCCATCTGTGGCTGGCAACTCAGGGTCTTGTCGGAGCGGGGAGGAGGGCTGGTTTCACCCCCCCCCCCCATCCTGAGAGGCCCCGTGTGTCTCTCTGCTCTTCTGAAAGGCCATCCAAGATAGAAATCATTCTTTGGGGGCCGGAGCAATAGTTCAGTGGGTAGAGCATTTGCCTTGCCTGTGGGCGACCCAGGTTCAATCCCCGGCAACCCAGATGGTCCACATAAATATTTAACGTTGCTTGTTATCAATTATTTGCTAAGAAAATGTTCAAAATATGTTTCCTTAGAATAAAGTTAATAAAGACCAAAACAACTTTTTTTTTGGGGGGGGGGTCACACCCAGTGATACTCAGGGATTACTCCTGGCTCTGCACTCAGGAGTGACTCCTGGCGGTGCTCGGGGGACCCTATGGGATGCTGGGAATCGAACCCGGGTCGGCTGCGTGCAAGGCAAACGCCCTTCCCCGCTGTGCTATGACTCCAGCCCCTAGGACAACTATTCTTGACAAGCTACTATATGATAATGGATAGACTTTTCATTTGACTTTTTTTTCCCTTTGCTTATTAAATAACTATTTAATAACTATTTAGTTGCCATAACAGCGATTCCACAGAGGGTCCTGCGGGATAATGGACTTTCCATTTCACTTACTTTTTTTTTTTTGCTTATTAAATGACTGTTCACTATTTAATAACTATTTAGTTGTCATAACAACTATCCCAGACGCGCTCCCGGGTGCTAATAAACTCTCCCATCTCTCTCCTTTCTCGTGATTCCATGCTGTGTCTCCTCCGCCAAATTTTTCTTTCTTCCTGGAGGCACGGAAGCTTGTAAATCCCGCCGTTCCCCACCCTGCCCAAGAATCTTCATAAATATTGGTGAAATGAATAAAAGGGAGAGTGGATTTTTTTTTATTTTTATTTATTAATTTTATTTTAGAATAAACTTAAGAAATTTTATTTTTTTATTTTTTTGCTTTTTGGGTCACACCCGGCGATGCTCAGGGGTTACTCCTGGCTCTGCACTCAGGAATGACTCCTGGCGGTGCTTGGGGGACCCTATGGGATGCCGGGGATCGAACCCGGGTTGGCTGCGTGCAAGGCAAACGCCCTCCCCGCTGTGCTATCGCTCCGGCCCCGAAATTTTTTTTTTAATCATCATCTCTTCCCGTGTTAGTTAGGTGGGACGTCTCTACTTGGCCTCATCAAAGTCACAATCGTGACTGTGATTGTCGTTTTCACGCTTGGCTTTTTTTTTTTTTAATCTCCAAATTGATAACAGAGGTGGCATAATTCAGATTCTGTCCAACAGCCCTGTCTCTCTCTCCCCCCACCCCCCGCCCCCCTGCCTACCTCCTCCTCCTCCTCCTCCTCCTCCTCCCCCCCTGCCGCCCTTTTATCATCTCTCGTCTTATTTAAGTTCCTCTAATGAGTCTGAAAAATTCCATTTCAGGTTGCAAATGAAAAATTTAATCATTGCTTTTGCGGCTCCGCAGATCCGAACAGATGTCCCCAATCACTCTCGATAAAAGTGCTCTTTTGATATTCGGATGTCGGCACTGAGCACTTGCAAATTTTTTTCCCCCCTTTTCCCTCCTCCTTCTTCTTCTTCTTCTTCTTCTGTTCTTTTTTTTTTTTTTTAAATCGTCCCCTTTCGGAGAAGGGTGACCCTGAGTACCGTGGATTTGGGCCGTTGTCTGACACCCTTCCAGAAACTTCTCCCGCTGGCCCAAATACCTGGGGAGGAATTAATTCACCTGAATGTCATTAATTCACCTGGCTGTCATGTCCGGATTTTGGTACCGGGGCCCCGATCTCAGTTCACTTGTTCCCGGATATTGGGGAGTTTCCCGATGTTTCGGAAGCCGGGCTGAGGGGGATCCCTCTCGGGAACGTCCTTCCGTGCTGGGGATGCGGCAGGTGTGAGGCTGTGGGTCGAGGGAGGTCAGGGTTGTTCTCGGCCCCGCGCTGGACGCCGGGAGCTGCCGTGGATGGAATCAGGGCTGAGCAAAGGCTACTGTGCTGTCTCTCTCTGTCTCTCTCTGTCTCTCTGTCTTTCTCTGTCTCTCTCTGTCTCTGTCTCTCTGCCTCTCTCTGTCTCTCTCATCTCTCTCTGTCTCTCTCATCTGTCTCTCTGTCTCTTTCTCATCTCTGTCTCTCTCTGTCTCTGTTTCTCTCTGTCTCTCTCATCTCTCTCATCTGTCTATCTCTGTCTCTTTCTCATCTCTGTCTCTCTCTGTGTCTCTCTCTGTCTCTCTCATCTGTCTATCTCTCTGTCTCTTTCTAATCTCTGTCTCTCTCTGTCTCTGTTTCTCTCTGTCTCTCTCATCTGTCTATCTCTCTGTCTCTTTCTAATCTCTGTCTCTCTCTGTCTCTGTTTCTCTCTGTCTCTCATCTCTCTCTGTCTCTCTCATCTGTCTCTCTGTCTCTCTGATCTGTCTCTCTGTCTCTCTCATCTCTCTCTGTCTCTCTCATCTGTCTCTCTCTGTCTCTCTGTCTTTCTCTGTCTCTCTCTGCCTCTCTCTGTCTCTCTCATCTGTCTCTCTCATCTGTCTCTCTGTCTCTCTGTCTCTTTCTCATCTCTGTCTCTCTCTGTCTCTCTCTGTCTTTCTATTTCTCTCTGTCTCTCTCATCTCTCTGTCTCTCTCCTCTGTCTCTCTCATCTGTCTCTGTCTCTCTCATCTGTCTCTCTGTCTCTCTGTCTCTTTCTCATGTCTCTCTCTATGTCTCTGTCTCTCTATCTCTTTCTTATCTCTGTCTCTCTGTCATCTCTGCATATCTCTGTCTCTCTCTGTCTCTTTCTCATCTCTGTCTCTCTGTCTTTCTGTTTCTTTCTGTGTGTCTCTCTCTGTCTCTCTCATCTCCCTGTCTCTCTCTCTCATCTGTCTCTCTCTGTCTCTCTCATCTGTCTCTTTCTGTCTCTCTCTTTCATCTATCTCTCTGTATCTCTGACTCTCTCTCATCTCTGTCTGTCTCTGTCTCTCTGTCGGGGGCCTGGACGGGGCCCCGCCCTGCAAGCCTCAAGCTCTCGGCCACCCTCTCGCCTTCCCCTACCCCCTGGCCTGCCTCTGAGAATCTCGTTGCAGTGCTCAGGGTTCACGCACACACGTGGCACACTCGGCCGTGGGGTGCTCGCTGCAGGGGGTGGGCGGGGAGGGTCTTGGAGCCACTCCACAGGCATACGCAGGCAGGTTGGATGCAGTTCTCTGTGGGGGTGTGTGTGTCAGTGTGTGTGTGTGTGTGTGTGTGGATGTGTATGAGTGCATGCACGTGTGTGAACGCATAGGTGAGTGTATGGGTATATGTGTGCATGTGTGTGTGTGAATGAGTGTGTGTATGTGTGTATGTGTGTGTATGTGTATGTGTGCAGGAGTGTTTATATCTGAGTTTGTATATGTGTTTGAATGTGTGTGTGTGAGTGTGCATGTGTGTCTGTGTGTGCATGTGTATGTGTTTATGTGCGTGTGCATGTCTGTATATACATGTGTGTATGTGTGTATGTGTATGTTTGTATGTATGTGTGAGTTTGCATATGTGTGTTAGTGTCTGTGTATGTGTGTTTGAGTCTGTATATGTGAGTGTTTGAATGTGTTTATGTGCGAATTGTGTGAGTGTGTATGTGTGTGAGTATGTGTATGTGTGTCTGTATATGTGTGTTGAGTCTGTATGTGTGTGGTATGTGTCTGTGTATGACTGAGTGCATGTATGTCTATGAGCGTATAAGTGTATGTGTCTGTGTGTGCGAGTATGTGTATGTCTGTGTGTATGTCTGTGAGTGTGTGTGTGCGTGAATGTGTGTATGTGTGTATGTGTATGTTTGTATGTTGTATGTGTGAGTGTGCATATATGTGTGTTAATGTCTGTGTGTGTGTTTGAGTCTGTATGTGTGAGTGTTTGAATGTGTGTATATGAGTATGTGCGTATGTGTGTGAGTGTGTGTATATGTGTGTTGAATCTGTATGTGTGTGGTGTGTGTCTGTGTGTGACTGAGTGCATGTATGTCTATGAGCATGTAAGTGTGTGTCTGTGTGTGTGAGTATGTGTATGTTTGTGTATGTCTATGAGTGTGTGTATGTGCGTGAATGTGTGTCTGTGTGTATATGTATGTTTGTATGTTGTATGTATGAGTGCTCATGTGTGTTAGTGTCTGTGTGTGTTTGAGTCTGTACGTGTGAGTGTTTGAATGTGTGTATGTGAGCATATGAGTATGTGGGTATGTGCTTATGTGTGTGAGTGTGTGTATGTGTCTGTATATGTATGTTTGAGTCTGTATGTGTGTGGTATGTGTCTGTGTGTGACTGAGTGCTTGTATGTCTGTGAGCATGTAAGTGTGTGTGTCTGTGTGTGCGAGTATATGTATGTCTGTGTGTATGTGAGCGTGTGTATATGCGTGAATGTGTGAGAGTGTGTCAGTGTATGTGTGTGTGTGTGTGTCCGTGTGCTACCCCCGGCGTGGTGTTAAGCGGTTGGTCCCCTCGACACCCCCACCTGAAGAACTCTTTCTTCTTCTTTCCCTTTTGTTGAACTTGTGCTCCCAGGGGTCAAACCCTCGCCCTGGTGCTGTGACGTGAACACACTTGCTGATACAATTTCCGAAGGCACAAACACACAACCCTCGACACAGTGACCTTTGCCTAGAATAAAGAGAAAGTATTCACAGTCTATATACACGCATGTATTTTAAGTGTGTATATACACCCATACGGGCTGGAGCGACAGCACAGCAGGGAGGGCGTTTGCCTGGCACGCGGCCGACCCGGGTTCGACTCCTCCGTCCCTCTCGGAGAGCCCGGCAAGCTCCCGAGAGTCTCCCGCCCGCACGGCAGAGCCCGGCAAGCTCCCCGTGGCGTCTCCGAGATGCCAAACACAGTCACAACAACTCTCAGCATGGAGACATGACTGGCGCCCACTGGAGCCAATCGATGAACAACGGGGGTGACAGTGATTGATTGATTGATTGTATATGTTTGTACACACGTATAGATAACATTGGTGTTATCCTGTAATCAATGCAATGAGAAAAAAAGTGTTCACTGTCTTATATGTGTGTGTGTGTGTGTGTGTGTGTTTGGCATATGTGTGTCTATGCATATGGATCACATCGGTATTATCCTGACATTGGTGAAATTTTCTGGAATCCGATTGTATTGTAAAAAAAAAAAAAAAAAAAGGACACAGGTTGCCACAGGAGAAAAGTGTCCCTGAATCTTTATAACGTGTGGAGTCTTCTGTTATTCTGTGTGCTCATGGTTTACATAGTAACCCACATATGTGTGCACGCAAACACACACACACACAAATACACACACACACACACATAAACCACAGAGCAAGGCTCAGGGAAGGATTTGGAGAGCGAGAGCACAGCGGGGAGGGCGTCTGCCTGGCACGTGGCCAACCTGGGTTCCATCCCCGGCATCCCATAGGGTGCCCCGAGCACTGGCAGGACGGATTCCTGAGTGCAGAGCTGGGAGTAACCCCTAAGCATCACCAAGTGTGACCCAAAGGAGCACTGTCGCACCGTCACACTGTTTGTTCATCAATGGGCTCGAGCGGGCGCCAGTCACGTCTCCACGGTGAGACTTGTCGTGACTGTGTTTGGCATCTCGGAGACGCCACGGGGAGCTTGCCAGGCTCTGCCGTGCGGGCGGGAGACTCTCGGGAGCTTGCCGGGCTCTCCGAGAGGGACGGAGGAATTGAACCCGGGTCGGCCGCGTGCAAGGGAAACGCCCTCCCCGCTGGGCTATGGCTCCAGTCCGTGTCTGTGTGTACATGGAGATATCTATTTGTGTCTCTGTCTGAGTTTCTTTGTGTGCACGTGTGTGTACGTGCCTGTGCTGTGTGTCTCTCTCTGTGTGCATGTGGGTGCCTGTCCAGGTATGTATGTATGTATGTCTTTGCATATGTCTTGTGTGTGCACGTGTGTGTACGTGCCTGTGCTGTGTGTCTCTCTCTGTGTGCATGTGGGTGCCTGTCCAGGTATGTATGTATGTCTTTGTAAATGTCTTGTGTGTGCACGTGTGTGTACGTGCCTGTGCTGTGTGTCTCTCTCTGTGTGCATGTGGGTGCCTGTCTAGGTATGTATGTATGTCTTTGTATATGTCTTGTGTGTGCACGTGTGTGTACGTGCCTGTGTTGTGTGTCTCTCTCTGTGTGCATGTGGGTGCCTGTCTAGTTATGTATGTATGTCTTTGTAAATGTCTTGTGTGTGCACGTGTGTGTACGTGCCTGTGCTGTGTGTCTCTCTTTGTGTGCATGTGAGTGCCTGTCTAGGTATGTATGTATGTCTTTGTATATGTCTTGTGTGTGCACATGTGTGAGTGCATGTTTCTGTCTTTCTGTGTACATGTATTGATCCGTGTTTATACCTCTGTGTATTTGCATGTCTGTGAGTACGCATGTGTGTGTTGTATGTGCTTGATGTGTACATGTCTCTGTGAAAGGGAAACTGTCACTGTCACTGTCGTCCAGTTGCTCATCGATGGGCTCGAGCGGGCACCAGTCACGTCTCCACGGTGAGACTTGTTGTGACTGTGTCTGGCATCTCGAAGACGCCACGGGGAGCTTGCCAGGCTCTGCCGTGCGGGCGGGAGACTCTCGGGAGCTTTTCAGGCTCTCCGAGAGGGACGGAGGAGTCGAACCCGGGTCAGCCGCGTGCCAGGCAAACACCCTGCCCGCTGTGCTCTCGCTCCAGCCCTAAAAATCCCAAAAGAGCCAAAAAAAAAAGGAAAAGCAAACACAAGGGCAACACACCTCGCAGCTGCTCACAGCTCCTCCCTGCACAGCACAATTGTGATTGTTGTCCCGTCCCAGCCCGGGGCCTGCACACCCTCCCTGCTGTCTCCTCGGCTCTGATTTCCAAAGGTCGGGGACGCGGGTACGAATCTCTCGGTGCTCCCCGTGACAGCTGGCGGAACCCTGCAGGCAACGCGGAGTTGCCGCAGCAAGTTGCTCTCTGGCAGACAATTTCCGTGGGGTCAGAGGGTCCGTGGGCCGTGGGCATCGTGCAGTCAATGCCCCTCTCGGGGGTGCAGATACGGAAGGGGGCGCCTCGAACCCTGCTGCTGTTCCAAGCCGTAGAAGGACGGAGGTTCAGGAATGAGCTGGGTCAGCTGCAAACCCCCCCCCCCCCATGCAACTCAGGGCCCCTGGGAAATCAGCAGGAAAGCGGGGTGGGTGGTCCCTGCTGGGAAACGGTCCATGGCAGGTGCGGAAGGGGAGGAGAAGGGGGTCCCGGCCACCACCCGGCACCCTGGGTTTGTTGATTGATTTATTGTTTTTAAAGGGTCACGGTGGAGAAGTCTGCGCTCTCTCGAGGGTGCTGGGTGTCCTTGCTTCCTCTCCCCTCACGGCTAGGGCTGTTTCTTTCCCAAAATAGCAGCTGTTCTTCAGAGAAAGAGAGGGATAGGGAGAGAGGAGGAAGGGAGGGAGGGAGGGAGGGAGGGAGGAAGGAAGGAAGGAAGGAAGGAAGGAAGGAAGGAAGGAAGGAAGGAAGGAAGGAAGGAAGGAAGGAAGGAAGGAAGGGAGTGAGGGAGGGAGGGAGGGAAGGAGGAAGGAAGGGAGGAAGGGAGGGAGGGAGGGAGGGAGGGAGGGAAGGAGGGAAAGAAGGAAGGAAGGAGGAAGGAAGGAAGGAAGGAAGGAAGGAAGGAAGGAAGGAAGGAAGGAAGGAAGGAAGGAAGGAAAGAGGAAAGGAGGGAGGGAAGGAAGGAAGTGAGAGAGAAGGAAAGAAGGGAGGAAAGAAGGAGAAAAGAAGGAAGGAATGAAGGAAGGAAGGAAAGAAGGTGAGAGAGAAGGGAAGAAGGTGAGAGACATGGAAAGAAGGGAGGAAAGAATGAAGGAGAAAGGAGAGAAAGAAGGAAGGAGGAAGGAGAGAAGGAAGGAAGGATGAAAGAAGGAAGGAAGGAAGGAAGGAAGGAAGGAAGGAAGGAAGGAAGGAAGGAAGGAAGGAAGGAGAAAAGGAAGAAATGAAAGGAGGGAAGGAGGGAGGGAGTGAAAGAAAAAGCAAATGACATGCAGGAGAGGAGGGGAGAGGAGAGGAGGGGAGGGGAGGGGAGGGGAGGGGAGAGGAGAGGAGAGGAGAGGAGAGGAGAGGAGAGGGGAGGGGAGGAGAGGGGAGGGGAGGGGAGGAGAGGGGAGGAGAGGGGAGGAGAGGAGAGGAGAGGAGAGGAGAGGAGAGGAGAGGAGAGGAGAGGAGAGGAGGGGAGAGGAGAGGAGAGGGGAGGAGAGGAGAGGAGAGGAGAGGAGGGGAGGGGAGGGGAGGGGAGAGGAGAGGAGAGGAGAGGAGAGGGAAGGGAGGGTGTGGCAGGGAGGGAAGGGCAAGGTGTGGTCCAATGTTCTTCCCCCCCCACACCAGAATGGCTGGACGCCACTTCTCCGGCTTTCCGTCTGCCTCACCCGCACCCAGAGCCTGCGTCTGCTCAGACCCGCCTCACCCATCAAAGTCCCCTAGGGCCGGCCTGAGGGCCCTGGGCAGGGAGAGGAGAAGCTCAAACAGAAACATGCGCGTTTCGGGGTAGAAGGGGAGCGGCAAGGTCACACTGCATGGCAGGAATCCGAGGCAGGCTGAGATGCTCAGAGCACTGGGACCAGAGCTTACTTAGAATATGAATGACTCAGGGGGGGGGGGGTGGTCAGCGGCCGTCCCCAGCCTGCACCCCGCCCTGCAGAGGGACAGGCGGGGCTCGCCAAGGGCTCTGGGGAGACCCTTCTCCCTTTCCTTGACTTCCTTCCTAGCCTCGCGTACGTGGATCCGTGTTCTCACCAGTCAGCACACGCCTCTTACATGCAGACCTCCCAGTGCATGGTTTTCCTTCATTTTTTTTCTTTTTCTCTTTTATTGAATCACCGTGAGCTGCAGTTCCAAACCTTTCATGTTTGAGTGTCAGTCACACAGTGATGGAACCCCCATCCCTCCACCCGTGCCCATTCCCCACCCCCCCCCCTGTGTCCCCAGTGTCCCCCCATCCCGCCCTCCCCCTGCCTCCATGGCAGACAATCTCCCCCACACTCTCTCTCTCTGCTTTGGGGCATCCTGGTTTGCAATACAGACACCGAGAGGCCGTCACGGTGGGTCCTTTGTCGACTCTCAGCACACGTCTCCCATCCCGAGGATCCCTCCAACCCTCCCTGACTCAGTGACCCCTTCTCCATCCCAGCCGCCTTCTCCCCCAGCTCAGGAGGCAGCTTCCAACCATGGACCCATTCTCCTGGCCCTTGTCTCTACTGTCCTTGGGTGTCCATCTCCTAGTATGTTATTTTATACTCCACCAATGAGTGCCGTCCTTCTCTGTCTGTCCCTCTCTCTCCGACTCATTTCATTCAGCATGAGATTCTTCATGAATATCATGACAATCAAACACCCATCCCTCCATCATTGCACATTCCCCATGAGGTCATGAAATTTGCTTATAAATGGGGAGACACGGAGAGGATCATGCTGAGTGAAATGAGTCAGAGAGAGAGGGACAGACATAGAGGGACTGCACTCATTGGTGGAGTGTAGGGTAGCATCTCATGAGGCTGACACCCAAGGACAGTAGATACAAGGGCCAGGGGGTTGCCCCGTAGCTGGAAGCCTGCTTCATGAGCGGAGGGGAGAAGGCAATTGGAATAGAGAAGGGATCACTGAGAAAATGACGGCTGGAGGAACCAGTCGGGATGGGAGATGCCGAAAGTAGATAATGGACCCAACATGATGACCTCTCAGTGTCTGTGCTGCAAGCCATGATGCCCAAAAGTAGAGAGAGAGTCTGGGGAATACTGTCTGCCACGGAGCCGTGCCTTTAATACACAACAGACATAGGACTGTTCGCAATTCTCACCCTTGCTCATTGATACGGAACTATGCCTCTGGGCACAAGTTTTTACATGGACGTTTCTCTCCTTTGCTCTGAGGTGTTGCCCCCAGGATGGGCAGTGCTGGTGTGGATTGATACACCCGACAATCCCGTCGTGCATAGAAACCACCAGCACTTTCTGTCCTGCCTCTGCATGCCCGGGCACTGTACCCGAACCCGCTTCTCCATGCCTGGTTCTCCAACACTAACGACCTCTCTGCTTGTCTTTCGCATGTTTCTGGTACCCACCCCCCATCATAAAAGTGAAATCCTGCAATTCCCTGTGTCCCTCATTTGTCACATGCAGCTCCTTGAGGCTGAAAATAATAATAATAATAAAGAACAGAGCCTCTCTCCGTCAAAATGTCTAGAGTGCTCCGCTTAAGTGTGTTTTTATTTATTTATGTTTATTTATGGAGCCATAGCACAGTGGTTGGGCGTTTGCCTTTCCATGCGGCCGACCGTGTTCGATTCCTCCGCCCCTCTCGGAGAGCCCGGCAAGCTACCAAGAGTATCGAGCCCGCACGGCAGAGCCTGGCAAGCTCCCCGTGTGTATTGGATATGCCAAAAACAGTCACAATAAGTCTCTCAATGAGAGACGTGAGTGGTGCCCGCTCGAACAAATCGATGAGCAACGGGATGACAGTGACAGTGACCGATGTTTATTTATAGAATGATAGCACAGCACGTTGGGTGTTTGCCTTGCACGTAGCTGACCCGGGTTCGATTCCTCTGCCCCTCTTGGAGAGCCCGACAAGCTACTGAGAGTATCCCGCCTGCACGGCAGAGCCTGGCAAGCTCCCCGTGGCATCTTCGAGATGCCAAACACAGTCACAACAAGTCTCATCGTGGAGACCTGACTGGCGCCCGCTCGAGCCAATCGATGAACAATGGGACTACAGTGATACAGTGCTACAAAGTATTGTGCATCTGGAGTGAAAATAAAGCAAACTTTTGTCTGTGAGAGGCCAACTTACTGTTCCCTTCTCCCAATATTAAATAGATGATGAAATCTTTGGTTGAGGTATACAATCTTTTGGTTACATTTTCCTGATAAAAGGCCTCAGGTGATAATTAAATTCAAGAATAGGTAGGGGAAATGCCCACGTTGGAGAGAAATAAAAATGCATGCATTTCCTCATGAGAATATGCGGTGAGCTGAATCATGATAAAGACGTGTGGACTTGGCGGAGAATGGTGATGGTGATTATTGCGATGATGGTGGTGAAGGGTCCGGAATGGTGCACCTGATGATTGTAAGGATAATGCAATCTAACAGGAGACGGACACCCAAGGACAGTAGAGACAAGGGCCAG
>NW_026570955.1:131593-160691 GCF_027595985.1 Sorex araneus
TCAAAGTCGGTTCAAAGTAGGAGGCAACCAAGTAGGTTCAAAGTCAGTTCAAAGTCGGTTCAAAGTAGGAGGCAACCAAGTAGGTTCAAAGTAGGTTCAAAGTAGGTTCAAAGTAGGAGGCAACCAAGTAGGTTCAAAGGAGGTTCAAAGTCGGAGGCAACCAAGCTTCGAGGGAAATATACATTTTTTTTACAGATATATAAGAAGCACCCAAGGTTCAACCTTTAACAACCCGCTAGTTGTCTCTTATAGAAGGGCTGAATGGACCCCGGGTGAAATATAACAAGCTACACACTCTTCCCTCAGATGATACTTTTTTGAAGCATTTTCAGCATTTTTTTTTCATGACAAACACAAAATACATTATTTCGGTCCTGCTTTGGGACAGGGATTGGGGTTCAGGATGGAAACACCCAGAATATGGGGGTGGGAAGATATCACGGGGGTGGGGTTGGTGTTTGAATATTAAATGTCATCCAATGTTGTGAACTTTTTTTTTTTTGCTTTATGGGTCACACCCAGCGATGCACAGGGGTTCCTCCTGGCTCTGCACTCAGGAATCACCCCTGGTGGTGCTCAGGGGACCCTATGGGATACTGTTTTTTTTTCTCTTTTTGGGTCACACCCGGCAATGCACAGGGGTTCCTCCTGGCTCTGCACTCAGGAATCACCCCTGGCGGTGCTCAGAGGACCCTACGGGATGCTGGGAATCGAACCCGGGTCGGCCACGTGCAAGGCATAACGCCCTACCCGCTGTACTATTGCTCCAGCCCCTCCGTGTGAACTATTTTATAAAATTTAAAAAAATATTTTAAGAAAGATGACCATATCGTGATGAAGATTATGGCGATAACATAAAAGATGAGCATGCAATGATAAGAGTGACGTGGCAATAATTCAAAATTAGTGGTCATGTGACAGTGCTGGGAAAGATGACAGGGATTGTGAAGATGAGGAAGACACAATGACTTGTGACGTTAGTGACGATAAGGACAGAAGTGATGAACAAGGTAATAAAAATGATGGTGACATGAATGATGGGATGGTAGTAGTTATTAACACCCTTTCCAGAAATGACACACACATACATACCTACATTCATACATCGCCCATTATGTCTTCTTTAAGGCTACCTTGCCTTACCCCCGCACCCCCAGCTTGTATCGAAATCTATATGAAGAATTTATAACGCAGAACGCTGGGTTTTATGGGAAGTGTTTCTTCTTGCATTGATTTGTAATTTTCCATCTTTACAAGGTGCATGACTACTTGACAGGGAGTCACAATTCACGGGAACACCAGGGAGCACACAAAGAAAGCCCACAGGCAAAATATTTCACGGGGATTTATTGGAATTTATAATTTTGTTATAAAATATCGCAAATGCTAATGTATGTTCTTGATGAAGTGACTGGGTCTGCCTTCCAAAATGTGCTGTAAAATAGAAAAGTAAAGTATTAAATTTTTCCCCAAACTGACATATCATCTACCACTGGGCATTAAAAAAAAAAAAAACCAGCTAAACCTTTTTTTTTTTTTAACACTTTCTATTGGATTCTCCTGGGCTGAATAATGCATAAGCAGTTTCTCTATGGATTAGATAAGGCAGCTGATTTAGGGAATTCGGTTAGAATGTCATATTCTAATGCCTGTGCACTTTTGAGATAGAGCCTATTCTTTCCTTACGGGATGAAGTCCTACCTTTCATTAAAAAAAAAATAATAATATCAGATTACCCTGGCCACAGGATCAAGTCATGAAACCATAAGCAAGTTACTGAAATATTATTATTATTATTTTATTTTAGAGTGCAGAGGAGATTAAGACTGTTGGCCGGAATAATTCAGAATGACGTTCAAATGAAGTCTACAGACTGAAAAAGTCGTTTCCATGTGAATTCCTCAGTCTTCAGTTGTCCCATCTGTAAGACAGCCACCCCCAAAGTCTCCCAAAGAAGTCATCCAACCCTGCTTCACGCTCTGAGTCTCTGACTTTCCGTCTTACGGGGCGGCTGACTTTTTGTAGAAATGCCAAGTCAAGGACGCCAACTTTTCCTTTAGATTTGAACATCCGTGTTGCATAGGAAGTGAATATTTCAGGGGCCCCCATGAACCCTGGAAGATATTTCAGGGGCCCCCATGAACCCTGGAAATATTTCAGGGGCCCCCAAGAACCCTGGAAAGCCCGCAGAAATTTTAGATGGCATGAACGCTTTTCCCCCTTTCATTTGTTGACTTATGATCTTTGGCAAAGAAAACAGCTGCAGAGGAAAGTTTGTATAAAGATCATAAAGACACAGAATAAATTTCAACTCCTTCGACCATCTCCCCACACCACGGAAGGCAACGTGTGGGACCGCCACTCACGATTTCATCGGCAGAGAAAATTGGGGAATCATTGTTTCCAGGCCAGACATTCTAGAGGTTATTTCAATTCCAGGAGCCCAGAAATTTAGAATTTACAGCCGTTGTTTATCATACGTGCTGGCACTTCAATGAACCCTCTTTCTCAGCGAGTGGCTCAACTTTGGAGGGAATGTGATCCAACCTCATTGGGATAGCTTTCCAACAATCTGTCTCGATGACATCCTCTCTCTCTCTCTCCCTCTCTCTCTCCCTCTCTCTCTCCCTCTCTCTCCCTCTCTCTCTCTCTCTGTCTCTCTCTCCCTCTCTCTCTCTCTCTCTCCCTCTCTCTCTCTCCCTCTCTCTCTCTCTCTCTGTATATCTCTCTCTCACACACACACACAAGCACACACACACACATGAAAATCCCTTATCAAATGCACAGGGAATGCGGACAGGTTATCAAACGCACAGAAAATCATGGAAAGAAATGAACGTCTCTCATCCTTTGAAGCATCCAGATGTTGACCCATGATGCACCTGTTCCTATTCCAAATTGATTTCTTTTTTAAAAGAAAAAAGCATCCCTAATGAAGTATAAATAAAGAAACATCATTCATTCCCCAAAGGACAAATAACCCTTTCAATATCTCTGGGCAATGCGGGGAGGCAGGGGGAATCTTCAGAATGATAAAATAATTGCTACTTAAAAAATTTTTTTCAGGGGCTGGAGCGATAGCACAGCGGGGAGGGCGTTTGCCTTGCACTCGGCCCACCCGGGTTCTAATCCCAGCATCCCATAGGGTCCCCTGAGCACCACCAGGGGTAATTCCTGAGTGAAGAGCCAGGAGCAACCCCTGTGCATCGCCGGGTGTGACCCAAAAACAAAAAAAAAAAAAATTTTCAGTCACTGTGATTTATCATTTTATTTTTATTTTTTTAATTTTTTCCCCTTTTTGGGTCACACCCGGCGATGCACAGGGGTCACTCCTGGCTCTTCACTCAGGAATTACCCCCTGGCGGTGCTCAGGGGACCGTATGGGATGCTGGGAATCGAACCCGGGTCGGCCGCGTGCAAGGGAAACGCCCTCCCCGCTGTGCTATCACCCCAGCCCCAGATTTATCATTTTAAAAGACTGTGTATAATAGGGTTTTGTGAACATAACATTCTAGCACTGCACCCTTCACCAAAGTGTCCGTCTCCGTCCCTCACTGTCTGGGGGTCACCCATTCTCTGCGTCCCTCACCTCACTATCCCCCATACGACCTACTTCTCCGCATCCTACAGCCCAGGGAAGCTCAGTCCTTACACCGGTTCTTAGGTTCTGTAATTCTGGTCTGATTGAGGGTAGGGTGGGGGTGTGTGTCTTGTTCAGGGGCTTCCTCACGATCTTTCTACTGACTCTGCTTTCAGAGGTCACTCTACCATATCGGTTACTGGGGATCGATTCCCAGTTGGTGAGTTTGGCGGAGAGATTTGTTTTTAGCCAACGCCAAGGAGGGTTTAAAAACCAGAAGGGACCACCCCCCCCCCGGAGCAGTGCCAGGTGTATTAATCCCCAAACACACAAATCCATCTGCACCTACAACTCATACTCTAAAAAAAATGACTCCTCTGGGGTCAGAGCAATAGCACAGCAGGTTGGGCACTTGCCTTGCACATGGCCGACCTGGTGGGTTCGATTCCCGGCATCCCGTATAACCCCACCAGCCCACCAGGGGTGATCCCTGAGTGCAGAGCCAGGGGTAAGCTCCGAGCTGCACCAGGCATGCTCCGAAAATGAAGATCAAATCAAATCAAATGGACTTTGTCTCACTGCCAGTTGTATCGCAGCCTGCACATCAATACAAGACTTCGGGTGGTCTTGACCGTGGCAGGGCTGCTGAGGGGATGGATGCCCCTTGGAAAGGCGTGGATGCTTTTTTGCATCAGCTATTACCCGCTAATGTCCAGGACCCCAGGGGGGCAAAAAAAAAAAAAAAAGAGGCACCAGGTAAATTGACGGCCGAGTCAACGTTTATCAAGCAGCAGCATTTGAGACATAATGTCACGGCAGAGAGTGGAGAACAATCCATCGAAGACGGGAAAGAATGATTTAGACCATCTCCCCTGAAGATTTTAGCCCTGAAGTTTTACAACTTTTACTTTCCAGCTCACTGTGAGACATTGCCTTAGGTGAAACGGGCTCTTCTTTATTTTATTACATGCAAAAGAAGTGACTCTAATTCACTCCTCGGAGGTTTCGCCAACTTCCGAAACGCTGGTAAAATACAGACGATAAAATTTAACTGACTCGCGGAAAATATTCTATTAGGAGTTTTATTTGAGGCTGAGTTGAACTTTGTAAGGGCATCAACCCCCCCCCCCCCCAACCTCCATTCCATTTTAATTCAATGTTCCTCCTTCTTTTAGAAGCGTTTAATTTATACTCATAACTTTGAGAAGACAGGGAAATAATTCCATGAGACATCTTTGGACAAAATACCCCAAAGCATCTTGCAGTTTGGTGCTTCCGGCTGCTGTCAAGATGGAAATGGAAATATCATGTGAAACAGAGGAGTTTATTTGGGTTTCGTTAGCCCTGATTTATAAGGTACCAATGATTTTTTTTTGCGACTGCAAACGCAATCGCAGACAATACAACATCCATTGCTGTTCAACAAGAGTCAAGTGAATTATCACAATTATCACAATCTTCCAAACGAGATTATTGAGATTCTGCCCCCGGGCATTGTTCGAATGAGAGAATGCAAGTCAACCCGTGGAATTTTCCAGGGGATAGATAGCCTGAGAATGCTTATTGATTTTTTAAAAAAAATTTTTTTTCAGAAAAGTGTTCTGGAACTTGGACTTTTTAAGTATGAATAAAATGTAATTTTAGAAAAAAAATCCAGGACCAAAGTCTGAAGCCCATTCATTTGTATATTCTAATATTTCTATATGCTTAATATGCTATAAGGCATTCAATTTCATGCTTCTCCTGAAAGGGCGGTTTTTCACTTTAATTATTATTTTAGTTCTGAAGGCATGCCTGGCAACGCTCATTACCTCTGTCTGCATCTGTAGTTGGGGGTTGGTCCCGGTGGTGCTCAGGGGGGCTTCTGGTGTTCTGATTCCAACCTACACCTCTTGCTCATAAAGAATGTGCCCTTTGCACTGACTCTCCTGTCCATTTGTTAATCTCCTCATTGACGTAACACAGCAAAGCTGGAGTCTCTGTTTCCTGTGTCCATGATTGTGAAGCACACGTGTGCAGGCTGGTCATTGATTGGAATTAACACTTAAAGCAAAGCAAGGTGGACGAAAATAATATATAATATATACAAGACCTGGGGCTGGAGCGATAGCACAGCAGGGAGGGCATTTGCCTTGCACACGGCCGACCCGGGTTCGATTCCCAGCATCCCATAAGGTCCCCGGAGCACCGCCAGGAGTCACTCCTGAGTGCATGAGCCAGGAGTAAGCCCTGTGCATCGCCGGGTGTGACCTAAAAAGAATAATAATAATAGTGATGATGATGATGATAATAATAATAATAATAATAATAATAATGATGATGATGTCACTGTCATCCCGTTGCTCATCGATTTGTTCGAGGGGGCACCAGTAACGTCTCTCATTGAGAGACTTATTGTGACTGTGTTTGGCATATCCAATACGCACGGGGAGCTTGCCAGGCTCTGCCATGAGGGCTCGATACTCTTGGTAGCTTGCCGGGCTCTCCAAGAGGGGCGGAGGAATTGAACTCGGGTCAGCCGAGTAGAAGGCGAATGCCCAACCTCTGTGCTATTGCTCCAGCCCAATAATAATAATAATAATAATAATGATAACAACAACACAGGTTTCACAGTGGAGACATTACTGGTGCCCGCTCAAGCAAATCGATGAACAACAGAACAACAGTGCTAATAATAATAATAATAATAATAATGATAATAATAACAACACAAGTTTCGCAGTGGAGACATTACTGGTGCCCGCTCAAGCAAATCGATGAACAACAGGACGACAGTGATGATAATAATAATAAGAACAACAATAATCATATATACAAGATCTGTCTAACTAAAGCCAACGGCATACCAGTAAATAGACGTTACATGTCTTTCACGTGGCTGACCGGTGTTTGATTCCTCCACCCCTCTCGGAGAGCCCGGCAAGCTACCGAGAGTATCAAGCCCTCGCGGCAGAGCCTGGCAAGCTACCCGTGTGTATTGGATATGCCAAACACAGTCACAATAAGTCTCTCAATGAGAGACGTTACTGGTGCCCACTTGAAGAAATCGATGAGCAACAGGATGACAGTGACATTATTATTATTATTATTATTATTATTATTATTATTATTATTATTATTATTATGCTTTTTAGGTCACACCCGGCGATGCCCAGGGCTTACTCCTGGCTCAGATTAAAGTGCAACGGATGGACTCAGAGGAAAGGTTCGGCATTCAGGGACAGGGGCGGGGACAGAATGCCAAGGACTCTCCCAGAACCGGTCCTGCTCGATGAAAGCACCAGGGAGGGACGTCCCTCTTCAGATGCCGCCCTTGGTTCTGTCCGTTCCGTTTACACGGCCGGTCTGTCTGGCCGAGGCCAGGCTGCCGGAGATTTGGGAAGACAAATGGCTTGCAGAGCGTGTAAGCAGCAGGGAAAACGAGTCATCCGTCTTCGAGAAAACACATTACAATCTGACTTCATCACCCAAATTAACACAGGGACCGGAATGAAGGCTGGCATCCCTTAAAGAAAATGCAGCATCATTGTGTGGAGAGCGTTTACTACGGACCCCAGGGGCTGGAGCGATAGCACAGCGGGGAGGGCGTTAGCCTTGCACGCGGCCGACCCGGGTTCGATTCCCGGCATCCCCTAGGGTCCCCTGAGCACCACCAGGAGTCATTCCTGAGTGCATGAGCCAGGAGGGACCCCTGAGCATCGCCGGGTGGGACCCAAAAACAAACAAACAAAAAAAAGTTGGTTCTGTATGTGCACGTGCAGAATAGAGATTGCAAACACGCTGTGGAATTGTTTTATTCTGTGTTGGCACATGATTTTGTATGTCTAGTCTCTCCCTAGGATCACGCACACTTAGGTGCATTCTTCCTTCCTCCCAGGGAGATAGTTGTGTTACCAATTTCACTGCATCCTTGTATTTTTCACCGTGTGTTTGTTTTAGCCACCCCCAAAGGCAAAGCCCACCTCTCTGCTCTGATGGTGGAATTTTTTTGTGTGATGACTTACATAGACGGATTGGAGTGACAGCACAGCGGGGAGGGCGGTTGCCTTGCACGTGGCTGACCCGGGTTCGACTCCTCCGTCCCTCTCGGAGAGCCCGGCAAGCTCCCGAGAGTGTCCCGCCCGCACGGCAGAGCCTGGCAAGCTCCCCGTGGCGTCTTCGAGATGCCAAACACAGTCACGACAAGTCTCACCGTGGAGACGTGACTGGCACCCGCTCGAGCCCATCGATGAGCCACGGGACAGTGATACAGACTTACATAGAAACATTTTCAGCCCATGTGGCCATGCATGTCACTGTGATATGCAGTGGTGGTTACAATTAGTACGTACATGTCACGTGTGTGCACTGCTCAAAATCAGTTATTGCATTTGGCCATCTGGTCACCCCCCAAAAAAAGTCGAATTCAACCTTTTCTATGCCATCAACCCCTTTTAACCACCTTTTTTTTTTTTTTTTTTGGCTTACCGTAATTAACCACCACCAGCTGCTCTTGCTGCTATGAAGCTTCCTGCTTGCTTCACTCAGCGTCTGCTTTTCCTTCCTCCTCTCCCCGCCCTGGGAGATAGCCTAGGGCATTTGTGTCTTCGGTCTGAGTTATCTCACGGAGAGTTTTCCTCTCCATGCCTACCCGAGTTCATACTTTTTCCTCCTGTACTGAAGATGAACCAACCACATACCTGAGGGTCTGTCTCTGGATTTTCCTTTTTTTAAAAAAAGAATTTTTAAAAATTCATTTATTTTTTAATTTGTGAATCACCGTGAGGGTACAGTTACAGATTTACACATTTTCGTGCTCGTGTTTCCCTCATGCAATGTTCGAGCACCCATCCCTCCACCAGTGCCCATTCTCCACCACCAATGAACCCAGTATCCCTCCCACCCCCCAGTTCCATCCCCCCACCCCACCCCGCCTCTGCGGCAGGGCATTCCCTTTTGTTCTCTCTCTCCTTTTGGGTGTTGTGGTTTGCGATAGGGGTATTGAGTGGCCATCGTGTTCAGTCTCTAGTCTACTCTCAGCACGCATCTCCCTTCCCGCGCGGGATCTCAAATCACACTTTACTTGGTGTTCCCTTCTCTATCTGAGCTGCCTTTCCCCCCCAGCATGTGAGGCCGGCTTCCAAGCCATGGAGCCAACGTCCTGGTCCTTATTTCTACTATTCTTGAGTGTTAGTCTCCTACTCTGTTATTTTGTATTCCACAGATGAGTGCAATCTTTCTATGCCTGTCCCTCTCTTTCTGACTCATTTCACTTAGCATGATACTTTCCATGCTGATCCACCTATATGCAAAGTTCACGACTTCATCTTTTCTGACAGCTGCATAATATTCCATTGTACAGATGTACCAAAGTTCCTTTAGCCAATCATCTGTTCCAAGGCACTGGGTTTTTTTTTTTGCTTTTTGGGTCACACCCAGCGATGCTCAGGGGTTATTCCTGGCTTTGCACTCAGGAATTGCTCCTGGCAGTGCTTGGGGGACCATATGGGATGCCGGGGATTGAACCCGGGTCGGCCGCATGCAAGGCAAATGTCCTCCCCACTGTGCTATCGCTCCGGCCCTGGGTTTGTTTTTTTTTTCTTCCCAGATTCTGGCTATTGTAAACAGTGGTGCGATGAACACACAAGTGCAGGTGTCTGGGGTCAGAGTGACAGGACAGCAGGTAGGGCTGTTTCCTTGCAGGGAGCCAACCAGGATTTGATCCCAGGATGCACTGTGGGCTCTGTATTCACAGATAATTCCTGGCAGGGCTCAGGGCTGCCTAGGTGGTTCCCGGGACAGAATCCAGAATCCAGATCGTGCAGGGCCAACACCGTAGCTGCTGATTTCAGCCAGCAAGATCTTTAGAAGAAGCAAACGTCTGTTCTCATCCCAGCTCATAGACATTGTCCTCGCTAAGTCATCCATGGGCACCCTTAGGATCCTCAAACTCGGGGTAAATCTCTCAGACGAGAGCATAAAACGACTCATCATAGCCATTCTGCCCGACCCCGCACCAGGGCTGTTTCATTCGGGGCACCCCAGAGGAGATGGGTGAGGCCCCTCCCCACGCCAAAGGGACCCAGCTCTGGCAGCTGAAAATGTCCAGGACTCAACCACAGCCATGTTCACGGCTGCTTTCCACACACTTGGGTCAAATATCACCCACCAGTAATCCTATTCCTGGACATTTCATACCTCACACCGTTCATATTCCAAGAGTAGCTACCATGTTGGATGGGGTTTAAAGTAGAAGGCAATAATAATCTTAGAGAGAAACATATATATTCACAAATACACACACATATATACATACACACACATATATATATGCACTCAAAGCTCAACCTTTAACAACATGTCATCATCATCATTATCATCATCATCATCATCATCACCATCATCATCATCATCAGCACCATCATCATCACCATCATCAACATCACCATCATCATCATCATCATCACCATCATCATCACCATCATCATCATCATCATCACCACCATCATCATCATCACCATCATCATCATCATCATCATCACCATCATCATCACCATCACCATCATCATCATCATCATCACCATCATCATCATCACCATCATCATCACCATCATCATCATCATCACCATCATCACCATCATCATCACCATCATCATCACCATCATCACCACCATCATCATCAACATCAACATCATCATCATCATCATCATCATCCCGTTGATCCCGAATTTCTCGAGTGGTCTCAGTAACGTCTCCATTCGTCCTAGCCCTGAGATTTTAGCAGCCTCTCTTGACTCGTCCTTCCCAACGGTGCCGCATTGGAGGCTCTTTCAGGGTCAGGGGAATGAGACCCAGCATGGTTACTGGTTTTGGCATATGAATACACCACGGGGAGCTTGCCAGGCTCTCCCATGGGGGCAGGAAACTCTCGGTAGCTTGCCGGGCTCTCCCAGAGGGAGAACTAGGCTATAAGATGTCGTTTCCGGGAGCTTGGTTTTATAGTCTCTGGATGTTGGCTGTTGGTGGGATTACAAGGTGCCAGGGGCAGTCCCTGGGTGTGACCACCTAGCTACTGGAAAATGGGGGATCTGGGTGGAGGAGGCCCAGGCCCAATCTGAGTAGGCTTGGAGGTCTCAGCCTCAGGTCCCACACACCTGGGCTCCTCTGCCGGTTCCTTCATGCGTGAGGCTCTTTCAAACGAGTGGAGAGGGGCCTTAAGCATGGCAGTGGGTGGGCTCGGGAGGTCTTCAGCTGCGGGAGCTCTGCTCAGAGTGGGGAGGGAAGCTGGAGCCCACCCCCTTAACAACATGTCCAAAGGCTTAATGGCCCCTGGGTGAAATACAACAATCTTCACACACTTTCCTCTAAGGAAACATTTTTGGACCAATTTCAGTGGTTTACTCATAACTAACAATACATAATAAATTGCTTCGGTTCTGCTTTGGGTTAGGGGTTGGGGTTCGGGATGGAAACAACCGAAATATGGTGGTGGGAAGGTGTCATGGTGGTGGGATTGGTGTTCAAATATTAAATGTCATCCAATATTATGAACAACTTTATAAAAATTAAGTAAATTTTTTTTAAAAAAAAGAGTGTCCTCAAAACAGATCTTTTCTCTTTTGAAATAATAGGGAATTTTCTTTCTATTTTATACCAATCACTGACCCACTGGTCACTGTTTTTTTTTTTAAGTCTTTTATTTTTTTCTTTTTGGGTCACACCCGGTGACGCACAGGGGTTACCTCCTGGCTCTGCACTCAGTAACTACTCCTGGCGGTGCTCAGGGGACCCTATGGGATGCTGGGAATCAAACCCAGGTTGGCCGCGTGCAAGGCAAATGCCCTCCCCGCTGTGCTATCGCTGCAGCCCCTTAAAGTCTTAATGAAATGAAAAAGAAAAGGCGTCTTGATTTCACTAGCAACACTGGGAACTGCGGGGAGTCAACCTGAGTGTAACCCACCTTGGCTGAGTGGTGCCAAACCCAAACCCAACAATTCCTGTTTTTGAGATCGATGCTCTATCCGACTTGATAGCAGGGGAGGAAAAAAAGTGTCTTCTTCGATGCCTTTTCTTTCCTCTCTCCATCAATAACGTGACCCACCCGCCCCCCATCCCCCTACTCTCTCGGTAGCTGATGGCTAGCGAAGGCTCACCAGAGAGATGTCTTTTTAATAAAGAGAGTCCAGGTGTGCGGGTCAAACACGGCGACAAAGTATCTTGCATCTCTGAGCTTCATTAGACAGAGGCGGGCGCTGGGGTCTCCTCTTGCTGATTCTGAGTGAACCGCAAGCAAGCTCGCCGTATGACCATTAATGACGGCCATTTGTTACCTTAAGGGAACACAGAAAGGTTCACCTCTCAGCTGCCCCCTTATTTCTGCGTGCACAAAGATGAGAAATGGGCCGAGTCGTTGGCACGTCACGAGAATCCAGTCCTTCCTCCTCTTCGTCTTCCAAATGTTCTAACCAAGACCCCCCATGGGGCTGAGAAATTCTAAGCAGTTCCACCCCCGGGCATTGGACTGTACACCTGGGATGGAGACGCAAAACTCAGGACATCCGTGATAATCTGTTGAATGCCCCCTGAACCGGCAGATCACCTAACTATCCTCTCTCTGGGAGGGCCAGACAGAAATTTGGCCCCTGAGACTCTTCAAAAAATGAACCCAGCCAGGAAGATTGCCCCATGGTTGGAAGCCGCCTCCTGAGCTGGGGGAGAAGGCGGCTGGGATGGAGAAGGGGTCACTGAGTCAGGGATGGTTGGAGGGATGCTCGGGATGGGAGACGTGTGCTGAGAGTCGACAAAGGACCCACCGTGACGGCCTCTCGGTGTCTGTGTTGCAAACCAGGATGCCCCAAAGCAGAGAGAGAGTGTGTGGGAGATTGTCTGCCATGGAGGCAGGGGGGAGGGCGGGATGGGGGAATACTGGGGACATGGGTGGTGGGGAATGGGCACAGGTGGAGGGATGAGGGTCCCATCATTGTGTGACTGACACTTCCCTCTCTCCCTCCCTCCCTCCCTCCCTCCCTCTCTCCCTCCTCGATCACTCGCTCCAGCCCCCTTGATTTTCTTTATTTCTGCCCTGTGAATTAGCGCTGTTAGAGCAGAATTTGTTTGGGGGTGGGTGGGTAGTGAGTTGGCTCTGTCTCTCTTTCCCTGTCATTCCAAACACTCGGAATAGAACAGCGGATAGAGGATCCGCCTTGCAGTCCGCCACTCCAGGTTTGACCCCTTCCACTTCACAGAATTTCCCGAGCACTGCCAGGACTGATCCCTGAGCCCAGAGCCTGGAGGAATCCCTGAGCACGGCCCCGGCGTGGCCCCCGAATGAACAAACACAAAGCAAATACTTGGCGTTTGGTTTCCATGACGACCGAAAGATTCCCCGTCTACATCTCCGGGGTCTGCCCTCTCCTGTGCTCAAGACTCACATCCCACAGGGGTTATCTGGAAGGGACAGTGCAGTGGGCGCTGCCTCTTACCCCCACAATGCCTCTCTCCCCTCCCGGCCGCTCTGTGTGTCTGTCAAACACCACTGCCGTGGGCACAAGACAGGAAGACCCTCTGAGTGATGGGACGGCAAATGTCACAACGCAACGGTGAAATCTGCAACTTTCCTGCAAATCCATGACTTCCCTTAGCTGAGTCCTCTCCCTCCCTCCCTCCCTCCCTCCCTCCCTCCCTCCCTCCCTCCCCCCCCCACTCCCCGTCTTTAGTATCTAAAGTCAACTTGGGGCTGTAGATGTCAGTTGGGAGCGAGGCAGGCAGCTCTCCCTAGATATGGAAGGAACAAAAAAAAAAAAACAGAATAAGAAAAGGACCCTGGCAGAGGTGAGAATTGAAAAGGAAGAGGAGAGAGAGCTGGTTATAGAATCTTGCTCACTCCTTGTGGGTCCTGGGTCGAAGGACCTCGGGTAATTGCCAGGGGGGGGCTTGGGGGGGTAATTACCGGGGGGGGGGAGCCTGTGGCACTATGGAGACTCACTTGGTGAGTGGGAACGAGAGAAAGGGAGTCAGCAGAAAAATAAGGAATAGCTGAGTGGCCAGGGGCGTGCCGTGACTTCATGAGGACATGCCGTGACACGCCAACTCTTGCCACAAGTCGCACGTGAGTCTAGTTCCACCGATATGCGTGTAAAGGTTCTGTCTGTGGCCACATGGGGGCCACGTGCCTGTGTGACTTTCTAGAGGGCGGACGGGATGGCCCTGATGGTCTTTGTTTGGATGCAGAATCTGCAGTAAGGAAGGTGAGAGAGAGACAGAGAGAGAAGGAGAGAGAGAGATGGAGACAGAGATGAGAGAGGGAGGGGAAGAGAGAGAGAGGGGAGAGAGAGAGGGGAGAGAGAAGGAGAGACACAGAGAGATGGAGACAGAGATGAGAGAGGGAGGGGAAGAGAGAGAGAGGGGAGAGAGAGAAGGAGAGACACAGAGAGATGGAGACAGAGATGAGAGAGGGAGGGAGGGGAAGAGAGAGGGGAGAGAGAGAAGGAGAGAGGGAAGGGGAGAGAGAAGGAAAGAGGGAGGGAGAGGAAAGGAGAGAGAGAAAGAGAGGGGGGAGAGAGAAGGAAAGGGAGGGAGAGAGAGGGGGAAAGAAATGAGAGAGGGAGGGATAGAGAAAGAGAAAGGGGAGAGGGAGAGAGGGAGGAGAGAGTGAGGGAGAGAGAAGGTGAGAGATGGACAGATGAGAGAGGGAGGGGAAGAGAGAGAGGGGAGAGAGAAGGAGAGAGGGAAGGGGAGAGAGAAGGAAAGAGGGAGGGAGAGGAAAGGAGAGAGAGAAAGAGAGGGGGAGAGAGAAGGAAAGGGAGGGAGAGAGAGGGGGAAAGAAATGAGAGAGGGAGGGATAGAGAAAGAGAAAAGGGGAGAGGGAGAGAGGGAGGAGAGAGTGAGGGAGAGAGAGGGAGAGAGATGAGGGGTGGGGTGAGAGGGAGGGTGAGAGAGAGACAAGGAGAGAAGAAGGAAGAGTGAGAAAGAAAGGGGGATAGAAAGAGGGAGGAGGAGAGAGAAGGTGAGAGGGAGGGAGGGAATAGAAGAGACGGAGAGAGAGGGAGAGAGGGAGGGACGAGAGAGGGAGAAAGAGAAAGAGAGAGGGGGTGATAAAGGGAGGGAGAGAGGGAGTAGAGGATGAGGGAGAGAGAGAGTGAGAAATGGGGTTGGGAGTGAGAGAGAAGGAGAGAGAGATGGAGACAGAGATGAGAGACAGAGGGGGAGAGATGGGAGAGAGAAGGAGAGAGGGAAAGGGAGGGAGAAGGAAAGAGAGAGGGAGATGAAAGGATAGAGAGAGAAAGAGAGGGGGAAAGAGAAGGAAAGGGAGGGAGAGAGAGGGGGAAAGAAATAAGAGAGGGAGAGATAGAGAAAGAGAAAGGGGTGAGAGGGAGGGCGAGAGAAAGACAGAGAGAGACAAGGAGAGAGGAAGGAAGAATGAGAAAGAGAGGGAGGGGGAGAGAGAAAGAAGGAGGGGGAGAGTGAAGGTGAGTGGGAGGGAGAGTGAGAATGAGAGGGAGGGGGAGAGAGAAGGAGAGAATAGGAGAGACAGAGGGAGAGAGGGAGGGACGAGGGAGGGAGAAAGAGAAAGAGGGAGGAGGAGAGAGAAAGTGAGAAGGAGGGAGGCAGGAGTCAGGGAGAGAGAGGGTGAGAGATGGGGGTGGGGTGAGAGAGAGGGAGAGAGAGAAAGAGAGAGGGAAAGAGACAAGGAGAGAGGAAGGAAGAGTGAGAAAGAGAGGGAGGGAAGAAAGAAAGAGGAAGGGGGAGAGAGAGGGAGAGACAAAGGGGGAGAGAGAGAGAGAGGGACGAAGGAGGGAGAAAGAGGAGGGGTTGAGAGAGGGAGGGAGAGAGGGAGGAGAGACCATTTCCCTCTATCCTGGTGGTGTCTTCCCTGACCTGTCCATCACACACACACACACACACACACACACACACCTCAAGCTGGAACCACTGCCCTCTATCCTGATGGTGTCTTCCCTGGCCTGTCCATCTCACACACACACACACACACACACACACACACACACACACACACCTCAAGCTGGAACCACTGCCCTCTATCCTGATGGTGTCTTCCCTGGCCTGTCCATCACATACACACACACACACAGACACACAAACACACACACACACACCCCAAGCTGGGACCACTTCCCTCTATCCTGATGGCGTCTTCTCTGACCTGGAAAGTGGGCACTGGTGAAGGGACGGGTGTCCGAGCATTGTAGAACTGAGACCTAAGCCTGAGAACTTTGTGACTTTCCACACGGTGATTCGATAAAATAAAGAAAGTAAAAAAAAGAAAGAATTACTCCTGGAGGTCCTCGGGGGACCCTACGGGATGCCGGGGATTGAACCTGGGTCAGTCGCGTGCAAGGCAAATGCCTGACCTGCTATACTATGGCTCCAGTCCAATTATTATTATTATTATTATTATTATTATTATTATTATTATTTGGGGTTTTTTTTGGGTCACACCCAGCAATGCACAGGAGTTACTCCTGGCTCTGCACTCAGGAATTACCCCGGTGGTGCTCAGGGGACCCTATGGGATGCTGGGATTAGAACCCTCGTCAGCCGCATGCAAGACAAACGCCCTCCCCGCTGTGCTATCACTCCAGCCCCTATTATTATTATTATTATTATTTTTTAACAGGAAGAAGCAGGTACACACTTGAAGCTCACGGGGCCTTTGGAGGCTGCATCATATCTGCTTTTCCAGGCGAGTTCCATCTGCTCATCATTCTGATATCATCCGCCCGCCGTCCCCCGCAGGAATTCCCCTCCGCTACTCACCTGAAGGCGTTTTTAAATATTTCACGGGCACGGCGGAACGGTGGGCGTGGGGGGTGGGGGCAGCCGTCCTAGCGAGTCACGCCTTGCATTACTGAGTATGACTCCAGTCTGCAGCTGGGAACTTCACGGAGACAAGACCTCAGTGAGCCAGGGTGGGGGGGAAAAAAAAATTCGGAATCCACAGCACGGCCACCTCGGAGAAGAAAACCCAGCTGGACGCGTCAACCAGGGAGAAAATTTTGATATCGCCCTTTAATTGTTCCAAATAGAAGCGTACGGAGCTGGCGAATCGATTCACAAAACCCAGCCACGCTACAAAAACAAACAGCACTGCGGTGGGCTTGAACCAATTCGGTGCGTCGTCGAAGAAGCGCCCCGTCGAAGATTCTCCCTGTCATTCTTTCCTACGTAGAATTTATTATCAATATTAGTGCCGACAACATAAAAATTAGCGTCTAGCCCATGTCACTCGGGGAGGCAACTTTGAGTCAGCCAAGTGCTACCAGCTCTCTCGTTGGATGGAGCCCAAGCTATAATTTAGTTGTGATATTCAGTACTACAACCAAATTGTGATGTGATTGTGACACATTGTAAAGCAGCTCACACACTGCTTCCGATTTACCTGGGAAGAGTTGGGGGAAGGGAGGATGGGGGGGGAAGTGGCGATCAATCAGAGATTCCCATAGCAACGTGGAAATATCTTAAGCATGTGTGTGTGTGTGTGAGAGAGAGAGAGAGACAGAGAGACACAGAGACAGAGGCAGAGAGACAGAGACAGAGTGAGACAGAGAGAGACAGAGAGCAAGAAAACGAAAGAGCGAGAAAGAGAGAGAGAGAAGGAAAGTGCCTACCATTGGAGCCAGAGACACAGAGACAGAGGCAGAGAGACAGAGAGACAGAGAGAGACAGATAGAGAGAGACAGAGAGAGACAGAGAGAAAGGGGAGAGACACAGAGACAGAGAGCACGCACAGGTCACAGATAAAGGCAGTCAAATGCTGATTTCCAGAAACGTAAGGAGCACAGGTGTGGAGCACCTGAGTGGGTCCAGGTTTTTCACCCAGTGAGATGAAAGGGGTGGGCAGGGGGTACTGAGATCCTAGCGGTGTGAGTGGATTTAACGCTCCTGAAGTGGACGCCAGCAACAAGAACAAAATGGTAAGACGGTAAATGTTTACCATCTCTCAACGGTTCTCATTTGCATAAGTGATAAATGAGATGTTGGGAGCGAAAGCATTTCCCCGCACCCCCCGGGGACAGTTAAGCATGGGCAGGAGGCTGAGCCTGGGTCTGAGGTGGGCGGCTGACCCCTGTTCCCACCGTGGACGGCATGTCTAAATCAATGTCGAGGTGGCCAGAGAGAAGCTGGGTTTGTCTACATGATAAATCACCCCCTCCACACACACACACACACACACACACACACACACACACTTTTAAGAGGTCAGTGTTAAAGAGAGTTGGCAGGGATCTCTCTGGTTGGGGACTGAAAGTAGGGAAGGGAGCAAACGTGAGGACCTCTCAGGGTCTGTGCTCAAAACCACAGTGCCCAGAAGGAGGGAGGGAGGGAGGGAGGGAGAGACAGAGAGTGATAGAGACAGAGAGATAGATACAAAGACAGAGAGACACAGAAAGACAGAAACAGAGAGACAGAGAAAGAGACAGAGAGACACAGAGACAGAGGCAGAGAGACAGATACATAGAGAGACAGAGAGGCAGAGAGAGAAAGAGAGAGAGAGAGGAAGAGAGGGAGAGAGGAAGAGAGGGAGAGAAAGAGAGGAAGAGAGGGAGAAAAAGAGAGAGAGGAAGAGAGGGAGAGAGGAAGAGAGGGAGAAAAAGAGAGAGAGAGGAAGAGAGGGAGAGAGGAGAGAGGGAAAGAGAGAGGAAGAGAGGGAGAGAGGAAGAGAGGGAGAGAGAGAAAGAGAGGGAGAGAGGAAGAGAGGGAAAGAGAGAGAGGAAGAGAGGGAGAGAGGAAGAGAGGGAGAAAAAGAGAGAGAGAGGAAGAGGGAGAGAAAAAGAGAGGGAAAGAGAGAGAGGAAGAGAGGGAGAGAGGGAGAGATGGAAAGAGAGAGAGGAAGAGAGGGAGAGGGAGAGAGAGAGGAAGAGAGGGAGAGAGGAAGAGAGGGAAAGAGAGAGAGGAAGAGAGGGAGAGAGGAAGAGAGGGAGAAAAAGAGAGAGAGGAAGAGAGGGAGAGAGAGAGGAAGACAGGGAGAGAGGGAGAGAGGGAGAGATGGAAAGAGAGCAGTGTCAGGTGAGAGAACGAGGGACGGGGAGGGGAAAGATAGGAGAGAAATGGAAAGACATGAGGCTGAGTAGGAAAGAGAGAGGAAAAGAAATGAAGGGAGAGAGGAAGAGGAAAGAGAGAGGGGGGAGAGTGACGCACCATCTCCCAACACTCGACTCTGGGGAAGGAAAAAGAGAGGGTGTTTCGGGAAGGTCATGCACAGGAAAATTTCCCGTTAAATTCTTCTATCCCTCTGAAAAGAGGGAGAGAGAGAGAGAGAGACAGAGACAGAGAGACAGAGAGACAGAGAGACAAAGAGACAGAGAGAGATGCTCTCTTCCTGGGAGATGAAGAATCTTCCAGAGTGATATTTACATGTAAATCTCTTTTCTTATCTAGTTTCCCCATCCCCCAGGGACATTTGGCAGTTCTGGGGGCTGACTCCTGGCTCAGTGCTCAGGGGTCAGTCCCGGTGTTGCTCAGGGGGCCCTATGGGACAGCCAGCGAGGAGAGCAGGCTCCGATGTGTGCACAGCAAAC
Source organism: Sorex araneus (assembly GCF_027595985.1). Classification (NCBI taxonomy): domain Eukaryota; kingdom Metazoa; phylum Chordata; class Mammalia; order Eulipotyphla; family Soricidae; genus Sorex; species Sorex araneus. The sequence continues at coordinate 150,692 of NW_026570955.1, forward strand.
ACCTCACCCCGCTTTAATCTAACCTCTCTTTAGTCCAACCATCTGGTTCTTTTTTTGTTTTTTTTTTTTTTGCTTTTTGGGTCACACCCGGCGATGCACAGGGGTCACTCCTGGCTCAGGCACTCAGGAATGACTCCTGGCAGTGCTCGGGGGACCGTATGGGATGCTGGGAATCGAACCCGGGTCGGCCGCGTGCAAGGCAAACGCCCTCCCCGCTGTGCTATTGCTCCAGCCCCGACATTTACACTTTTATAAAGATAATTCCACCGAGCTCAAGAGCATTCTAGAAAAGGAAGCTACAAGAGTTAAGTCACACAATTTTTGTTGAGGAAAAAGAAAGTGAATGAATACAATGAAAACGTCCAGTTAGAGGGTTTTTGTGGCTTCCACGGTAGGTGGTCCACCTGGAGATGATGTCACAGCAGATAAAAAGACTGAGCTGCAAGCAAAACAAGCACCTTATGCTGCACCGCATCTTCCATCACTCTGGGTGTGAATTTTCAGACTCTTCACGACCTCCTGCTCTGCTCAGGGTAATCGCTGACCGTCTCCGTGTAAGAGTCGGTCTCTCTCGCTCCCCGCTGGACAGTGCTCCAGCAAAAGCTACCAGCTGTCAGGGCTAGAGAGATGGGACCGCGGGTAGGGCATCCATTTCCCTCCTGTGCCGTCTACCCGGGTCCACTCCCTGGCAGTCAAGATTGTCCCTAAGCCCCACCAAGACTGATTCCTGAGCACAGAGCCCGGAGCCACTCGGAAACACCTCCGGGTGTGGCCAGAAATAAACAAATACAATAAAATAAAAACAACGGACAAACAAAACCCGGCTTTTATCCAGCTGTTCGAAAGTTTTTCTGAGCATCCCTGCATGAGCCCTATTACATATTCTGATTCTATGTCTTGGGAAGATGAATTATATATATTTTTGGAAAGTAAGTGGATATCTTGAAGCTATTGAAATTCAAATGTCTACCAAATAACTCGTCTGAAAAGACGAAGATTGACTTTTTTTTAAAAAAAAAAAAAAAGGAGGGACATTTTGTGAATTTATTTTCAGAGTTTTGAAGGGGGAAGGAATGAATGTTGTTTTTTTTTTCCAATTTCCTTGATGACAGCTCTTGCTATGTGCAAACTCTCCACCAAGGCTACCCCAAGATATTTTTATTTGTGTGCAAAGGATTTTAGAAAAGTTAAAGTGATTCCAGCTAAGTGGTGTGGGACAGTCCTGAGAGGCTGAGAGGCAGCAATGACGTCATTCAAATTCTCTTTGGGGGGCTGTGTGTGGAGATTTGGGTCACATGTGTTTGCACCCAGGGCTAATTCCTGGTTCTGGGCTCAGGAACACTCATGGTGGGGCTCCCTGACCACAGAGCCAGGAGTAGCCCCTGAGCACCAAGGGGTGTGGTCCCAAACACCATATCACATTGTATCACTGTCGTCCCATGGCTCATCGATTTGCTCGAGCGGGCACCAGTCACGTCTCCACGGTGAGACTTGTCGTGACTGTGTTTGGCATCTCGAAGATGCCACGGGGAGCTTGCCAGGCTCTGCCGTGCGGGCGGGAGACTCTCGGGAGCTTGCCGGGCTCTCCGAGAGGGACGGAGGAATCGAACCCGGGTCGGCCGCTTGCAAGGCAAACGCCCAACCTGCTGTGCTATTGCTCCAGCCAGGTCCCAGACAAAACAAACAAAAATTAATTTTCTTTTAAAAAATTCCTTCGGAGGCAGCTGCGATAGAGAAGGGACCACCAAGTAAAGGATGCTCACTCGGGATGGGAGATGCGGGCTGAAAGTAGACTATAGACCAAACATGAGGGCCACATAATACCCGTATTGCACACCACAACACCCAAAAGGAGAGAGAGAGAGTAAGAGGGAACGTGCCCACCACAGAGGCGGGGGAGGGGATGCGTTGGGGGTCGCGGGAGGGATACTGGGGACATTAGTGGTGGAGAATGGGCACTGGTGGACGGACGAGGACTTGATCACTGTCTGACTGAAATGTAAGCACGCAATTTTGTAAGTCTGTAACTATACTTCACGGCGATTCTTTAAGAAACTAAAACATCAACAACAACATGTTTTTCACATAAAAAAATTCAAAAAAAAAATTCCTTTGGGGGGGGAAAAACCAAAGGGGGTTTATCTTTAGTTTCCTTTTTATTTGAAAAAGAGAACTTCAGAGTTGGTTGGTCATCTGCATTGCGTAGTTTTTAATTTTTAAACAGAAAGCATGCATTGCACATTGTTACGTTGACAAACTCAGCGAGTCTACCTGTCCATTGCTGGTTTTTCATCTATTTTTTTTTTCAGGTGTTGGGTGTGAAACTACAAGCCTTCACAATCGCCGTGGACAGTTAACGGCACATTTGATGTGACCTAATTAGTATTGTGAAGGGCCAACGTGTGGAAAATTAACAGGGAGCACTTGGTAGGGACAAAATTAAATGCGACATGAATACTCATGCTGGCTTGCGGTGGTTTTATTCATTCAGATACCTTTTTAGTGAAAAAAACTAAATTTTAAAAATTCCTTTGGTAGGTAATACCTTGTGTGCCATTGTCTGTCACCGTTTGACATTATTTTGTCGATGCAGATGGGACACTGCCAGTTAAAGCTGAAGTTCTTCCCGTACTTTTGAAACACAGATGGCCAGGGCGGTGAAATTAAAAAAAAAAAAAAACTATCAGACTTCGTCAACTTTATATGGGGTTTAAAGAGAGTCTCTTGCCCACACGCCTGGCTGTCTTCCCTGGGGCCCTTCGGAGGGGATGGGCTCCAGCTTCCCTCCCCACCCCGAGCAGAGCTCCCGGCAGCTGAAGACCACCGGAACCCAGTCACAGCCATGCTCGAGGCCCCTCTCCACATGTTCAGACAAGCCTCACGCATGAAGGTACCGGCAGAGGAACCCAGGTGTGTGTAATCCCATCAACGGCCAACATCCAGAGAGAGACTTAAAAGCAAGCTCCCAGAAGCGCGCGGCCACAAAGCGGCCACTGGATATCTTCAGCCTACTTCTCCCTCTGGGAGAAACTGGCAATCTTCTAAGAGTTTCCTGCCCCCATGGGAGAGCCTGGCAAGCTCCCCGTGGCGTATTCATATGCCAAAACCAGTAACAAGGCTGGGTCTCATTCCCTTGTCCCTGAAAGAGCCTCCAATGCGGCACCATTGGGAAGGATGAGTCAAGAGAGGCTGCTAAAATCTCAGGGCTGGGACGAATGGAGACGTTACTGAGACCGCTTGAGAAAATCAACACTCACCAGGATTTCGTGATTCGTGATTCGTGATGTGTGATTTATTTATCGGAGTTATTTCGAGAGGTGCCATGTGCTGATGTGGCCCCTGAGGATAAAACCCGGAAGGATGTTATTTAGCCTCCAGCTGAAAGCATCCTATTATTCTGGACCGGAGGGCACGGGCCAGCAACCTGCTTTTCCCCTTTCTGCCAGGACACAGGAGGGCGGAGCGCCCGGGCAGGTGATATTTCAGAGCTGTTTGGGCACTTTGAGTTCCCCCCAAAAGGGGAGGGCGGCCCCGACAAGGCTTTAATGCCTCCCCTTAAATCAGTCTTGCTGGAGGAATTCCTACGTCTCTGCCCTGTGGTATTTTACCTGTCACATTGATGCACGGGCACAGAATGTCCATTATGGGGGGGAAAATCTTTTCTTTTTCTTTCTGTTTTTTCTTCCGTTCTCTCTTTCTTTTTCATTCTTCTCCCTCTTTCCTTCCTTCCTGTCTCTCTTCTTCTGTCCTCTTCTTTCTTTCTTTGTTCTCTTTCTCTTCCTTAGTTCTTTCCTTCCTCTCCCCCTCTCCCTCCCTCCCTTGTTTCTTCTTTCCCTCCCTACCTGTCTTCCTCCCTCCTTTCCTTCCTTCCTTCCTTCCTTCCTTCCTTCCTTCCTTCCTTCCTTCCTTCCTTCCTTCCTTCCTTCCTTCCTTCCTTCTTTCCTTCCTTCCTCTCCTCCCTTCCCCCTACTTCCTTCCTTCCTTCCTTCCTCTCTTCCCTTCCTCCTACTTCCTTCCTTCCTTCTTCCCTCTCCTCCCTTCCTCCTACTTCCTTGCTTCCTTCCTTCCTTCCTTCCTCTCCTCCATTCCCCCTCCCTTCTTCCTTCCTTTCTTCCTTCCTTTCCTCCCTTCCTTCCTTCCTCTCCTCTCTTCCCCCTCCCTTCTTCCTTCCTTCCTTCCTTCCTTCTTTCCTTCCTTCCTTCCTTTCCTCCCTTCCTCCCTTCCTCCCTTCCTTCCTTCCTCTCCTCCCTCTTCCCTTCTTCCTTCCTTCCTTCCTTCCTTCCTTCCTTCCTTCCTTCCTTCCTTCCTTCCTTCCTTCCTTCCTTCTTTCTTTCCTTCCTTCCTTCCTTCCTTCCTTCCTTCCTTCCTTCCTTCCTTCCTTCCTTCCTTCCTTCCTTCCTTCCCTCCTTTCCTACTTTATTTCTTCCTTCCCTCCTTTTTCTTTCTTTGTCTCATTTTTATTCCTAGTCACGTCTCCATTGTGAGACATTGTGACTGTTTTTGGCATATTGAGTACGACATGGGGAGCTTGCCAGGCTCTGCCGTGTGGTCAGGATACTCTCGGTAGCTTGCCGGGCTCTCTGAGAGGGGCGGAGGAATAAACTCCAGGTTGGTCATGTGCAAGGCAAATGCCCCACCCGCTGTGCTCTCGCTCTGCCCTTAGAATAGGATTATAGAACAGATCGACTCATGGGTAAGGCCCATGTCACTCTCTTCTTGGCCATCGATGAGATTACATTCTGCCGGGGGCAATTTCTGGGTGTGACCGTCAAGCTACCAGAAAACTAGGAGGCTCAGTCCCTCTCCGAGCAAGCTTGGGGATCTCCGTCACGGTTCCCCCCTGCAAGGTTTAAGTTTTCTCACTAATTTTTTTTTTCTTTCTAACTTTTCATTGTTTTATTTTAAAACACGATCTGACGCATTGCGATGTACAACCTCGTCTGTGCGATTGAAATCCAGCTCTGTCTCCAAACCGCAGCGGCCACCTTGGCGTGTCCACTTGTGTCCACCAGGGTCTTTCCACCCTGACCCCCAGCTCTCTTACCTGCACCCTCTGGGGTGAGCTTCGTTCCGTCACCCAGTGCTCATGTCCTGTCCCCTTCAGGCATTCGCTGCTTCCGTACGATGTTTCTGTGTGTCCCACGGAGGAGAGAGAAATCATTTTTTTTTTCTTTTTGGGTCACACCCGGTGATGCTCAGGATTCCTCCTGGCTCATGCACTCAGGAATGACTCCTGGCGGTGCTCCAAGGACTGTATGGGATGCTGGGGATCGAACCCGGGTTGGCCGCATACAAGGCCAATGCCCTCTCCGCTGTGCTATGTCTCCAGCCCTGAGAGGTCATTCTTGTGTGTGTGTGTGTGTGTGTGTGTGTGTGTGTGTGTGTGTGTGTGTGTGTGTGTGAGAGAGAGAGAGAGAGAGAGAGAGAGAGAGAGAGAGAGAGAGAGAGAGAGAGAGAGAGAGAGATTCTCTCTCTGGCTCCATCCACGCAGTGGTGAAACAGGAAGCCTCCGTTTCCATGGTGATTGAAGAAGCCCCAGTACATCATCTACCTCCCTCACCCCCATCAAAGTAACACACCCTCCCTCCCCCAGGTCCTGCCTTACCATCCCGGGAATTCTGCAGGGCCCTACAGTTCTACCCCGGAGCCCAGAATCTTGGAGCCCGCAACGACCAAGGGGGAAATGGCTAGAAAGACAAACCAGTAACGTCCATCCATCTTCTGTAACACTTTGTGAATTCATCGGAAAAGCAAAGGTCCCAGTCTCCGCCTCAAAGGGGTCTGCAAGAAAAGTCCTTGCCTGTTGCTTCCTCACCTGTGACATTTGGCAATGGGTCCGAAATTTCTTTCAGCAGAGAGTGTTTTAGAGCATCTACACTAAACTGCCTTCACTCTTTTTTTTTTTAATTTTTATTAGTGAGTCACCGTGAGGTACAGTTACAAACTTATGAACTTTCATGTTTGGATTTGGTTTACATCCCTCCACCAGTGCCCAGTCCCCTCCACCAATGACCCCGGTATCCCTCCCACCACCACCACCCCATCCCCCACCACCCCACCCTGCCTCTGCGGCAGGGCATTCCCTTTTGTTCTCTCTCCTGTTGGGTGTTGTGGTTTGCAATAGAGGTAGTGAGTGACCGTCATGTTCGGTCTCTAGTCTACTTTCGACACGCAGCTTTCAACCCGAATGGGTCCTCCCAACATCCTCTACTTGGTGCTCCCTTCTCTGTCCCAGCTGCCTTTTCCCCAGGCATGGGAGGCCAGTTTCCAAGCCGTGGGGCAGACCTCCTGGTCCTTATCTCGACTACTCTTGGGTGTTAGTCTCCCATTCTGCGACTTTATATTCCACAGATGAGTGCAGTCTTTCTATGTCTGTCTCTCTCTTTCTGACTCATTTCACTCAACATGGTACTCTCCATGTTGATCCACTGATATGCAAACTTCATGATTTCATCTTTTCTAACAGCTGCATAGTATTCCGTTGTGTGGCTGTACCAAAGTTTCTTTAACCAGTCATCTGTTTTGGGGGGCACTCCATAAACCACCTTAACTTTTAACGGACCCCTACAGCAAGTTCCAAGCGTGGAGGAAGTTGCTATAGGGGTCCGTTAAAAGTTAAGGAAGAGAAAGGAAGTTCCTTTCTCTTTTCCTTTCCAAAACCCTTTTCCACTTTCCAACTCTGAGTCTGGGCCCCTTTAGGACTCCTTATTTTTATTCCTGAAAATGTGGAAGTATTCGGGAATCACAAATGAATCACAAATGAATAGAGGACCCCTCCCCCATCCCCTACCACACGAGTCCCCTCCACCCACGTGGGAAGCCAATGGCATGATGTGATGTCACTGCTGACAGCCAGGTAAATCCCATGGCATAGACAGACCCTCTCACCCATCCCGGAGTGACACATCAACCCTTCCCAGCTTTCCTCGGAAACGAGGGAGACTGAGGCCCTACAGATTAGCAGCCACCTTGGCGCCCCCGGGTCCGCCCACGTCTCCATCAGAGCCACGGGAAAGAACAGGAAACCTCAGAGGAGGCCAATTGAGCTCAGCCAAGTTCAGCGTCCGCTAAATTGAAACTCTCAGGCTCACTCCGCTTTCAATGAGACGGAGGGAGGGAGGCAGCTAAGCAGTCGTCAAACACTCGAGCTGTTTAGAACCTGCAGAGCATTTGCGACTCAGGGATCCCAATCACAGGCAACATTTTCCATTTTTTGGTTTGGTTTTGTTCGGGGTCCACAATGAGGGGGGTTTCTAGGGTTACTCCCGGCTCTGCACTCAGCATTCATTCCTGAGGGGGCTTAGGGGAACATGTGGGGTGTCAGGGGTCAAACACAGCTGTGTCACATGCAAGGCAAGTGCAGTGTCCATTGTGCTGTGTCTCTCAGGCCAGAAAGACAGAAGGAAAGGAGGAAAGGAAAGAGGGAGGGAGGGAGGGAGGGAGGGAGGGAGGGAGGGAGGGAGGGAGGGAGGGAGGGAGGGAGGGAGGGAGGGAGAAGGAAGAAAGGAAGGAAGGAAGGAAGGAAGGAAGGAAGGAAGGAAGGAAGGAAGGAAGGAAGGAAGGAAGGAAGGAAGGAAGGAAGGAAGGAGAGAGAATGAAAGAAAGAAAGAAAGAAAGAAAGAAAGAAAGAAAGAAAGAAAGAAAGAAAGAAAGAAAGAAAGAAAGAAAGAAAGAAAGAAAAAGAAAGAAAGAAAGAAGGAAGGAAGGAAGGAAGGAAGGAAAAAGAAAGAAAGAAGGAAGAAAGACCCACCGCCGGGCCCTCCTGGTCCCTCCATCCCCTCCTTATACCCCCCACAGCCGACCCTGGGGTCCTGGGGGAGGAAAACCCACCCCAGGGCCCTCCTGGTCCCTCCATCCCCTCCTTACACCCCCCACAGCCCACCCTGGGTTCTGGGGGAGGAGGACCCACCCCAGGGCCCTCCTGGTCCCTCCATCCCCTCCTTACACCCCCCACAGCCCACCCTGGGGTCCTGGGGGAGGAGGACCCACCCCAGGGCCCTCCTGGTCCCTCCATCCCCTCCTTACACCCCCACAGCCCACCCTGGGGTCCTGGGGGAGGAGGACTAACCCCAGGGCCCCCCTTTTCCCTCCATCCCCTCCTTGTACCCCCACAGCCCACCCTGGGGTCCTGGGGGAGGGGGACCCACCCCAGGGCCCTCCTGGTCCCTCCATCCCCTCCTTATACCCCCACAGCCCACCCTGGGGTCCTGGGGGAGGAGGACTCACCCCAGGGCCCTCCTGGTCCCTCCATCTCCTCTTACACCCCCACAGCCTACCCTGGGGTGCTAGGGGAGGAGGACCCACCCCAGGGCCCTCCTGGTCCCTCCATCCCCTCCTTACACCCCCACAGCCCACCCTGGTGTCCTGGGGGAGGAGGACCAACCGCAGGGCCCTCCTGGTCCATCCATCCCCTCCTTCTACCCCCACAGCCCACCCTGGGGTCCTGGGGGAGGGGGACCCACCCCAGGGCCCTCCTGGTCCCTCCATCCCCTCCTTACACCCCCACAGCCCACCCTGGGGTTCTGGGGGAGGAGGACTCACCCCAGGGCCCCCCTTTTCCCTCCATCCCCTCCTTGTACCCCCACAGCCCACCCTGGGGTCTTGGGGGAGGGGGACCCACCCCAGGGCCCTCCTGGTCCCTCCATCCCCTCCTTGTACCCCCACAGCCCACCCTGGGGTCTGGGGAAGACCCAATATTTCACTTTGTTTCTTTGTTTCTGGGCCCACGTGGCAAATCCTTCCTGGTGTTGGGCTCAGGAATTACTCCCGGCCATCCTTGGGGGGACATTACAAGATCCTGAAGCACCCACCCCAGTTTCCTGCCCGCAAGGCAAATGCCCGACCCATTGTCGTCTATCTGTCCTAGCCTGAAAGGATGAATTTTTAAAGGAGACGCAATCCAGCCCGTGTGTTTGTGCATCCGTGTCCTACATAGCCATGGGCATTGCTACGGAATTCAGGAGTTGAGGGAAGTCACAGAGAGAGGGAAGAAAGCACCACGCGTGTATCTGATCCAACTGTCATCACAGATCCTAAAAATTAGAACCTTCCCCTCACATTGGAGAAAGGGCATGGCATATATATAGCAAAAACAGCTTCGTTTTGAACCCAAAAAATGCGAATAGCAGGAGCTGGAGCGATAGCACAGCAGGGAGGGCTTTGGCCTTGCATGCCGCCAACCCGGGTTCGATTCCCAGCATCCCATATGGTCCCTGAGCACTGCCAGGAATAGTTCCTGAGTGCAGAGCCAGGAGTAACCCCTGAGCATCGCCAGGTGTGACCCAAAAAGCAAAAAGAAAAAAATCTGAGTCGTTATTAATTCCCACAAACTCCTTAGAATTATTCTTGGATCATTTTTTTCTCCCCCCGCCCCCCCAGGAGATGCGAGTTTTATTTTGTCTTGTCTGGGTAGGGGTTTGATTTGCTCTCGAACATTCCAATGTGCGGAGGGAGAAGGAGAAAGCAGAGGATTAGACAGCTATTCAGTGTAATCTCCTTCATTCTCGTCTTCGCCGTGGGATCATTGTTTAAAGCTTTCGCAGTTTTCAAAGGATCTTCCCATTGTTTATTTTTTTAGGTCGTTTCCAACGTTATTGTGTCTCCTCTGTGGGTTTCGGTTGGGGAGTCTTGGTCTTTCTTATTCTTAGAGAAATAAAGCAAGCAGAGAACCTCTGTGTCTTCCAGGTAACTCATATGGACGTCCAGAACCAGATACTCATGACCAAGAATAGAACACACACACACACACACACACACAGAGCACTGCTCACTGGACTTCCCCATTCCCTTCTCATTTGGCTCTCCTGAATGTATCAGAAGAGACAGCCTCAGTTTCCCCCCTGCAGCTGAAGTGAGCGGCGACATTTGCAGCTGGCCCATGCACCGGTCTTGACGCTCCTGTGAATTCCAGTGGAACTTCAGGGGCGCACGCTCTGCGGACCCCCGACACAGCCTGATGGGTGAATTGCAAACAACCCACAGGATCTTTCCAGCTCAGCCT
>NW_026570955.1:161191-181191 GCF_027595985.1 Sorex araneus
GAAGGAAGGAAGGAAGGAAGAGAAGGAAAGAAGGAAAGAAGGAGGGAGGGAAGGAGGGAGAGAAGAGAGGAAGGAGAAGAGAAGGAAGGAAAAGAAAGAAGAAAGACAGGAATGAAGGAAGGAAAGAAGGAAGGAAGGAAGGAAGGAAGGAAGGAAGGAAGGAAGGAAGGAAGGAAGGAACGGAGGGAGGGAAGGAAGGAAGGGAAAGGAAGGAAGAGAAAGAAAGAGAGAAAAAAGAAAGAGAGGAAGAAAGAGAAGGAAAGCAAGAAAGGAAGGAAGGAAGAAAGAAAGAAAGAAAGAAAGAAAGAAAGAAAGAAAGAAAGAAAGAAAGAAAGAAAGAAAGAAAGAAAGAAAGAAAGAAAGAAAGAAGGAAGGAAGGAAGGAAAAAGAAAGAAAAGAGAAAGGAAAAAGAAAGAAAGAAGAAAGAAAGACCCACCCCAGGGCCCTCCTGGTCCCTCCATCCCCTCCTTATACCCCCCACAGCCCGCCCACCCTGGGGTCCTGGGGGAGGAAGACCCACCCCAGGGCCCTCCTGGTCCCTCCATCCCCTCCTTACACCCCCCACAGCCCACTCTGGGGTCCTGGGGGACGAGGACCCACCCCAGGGCCCTCCTGGTCCCTCCATCCCCTCCTTATACCCCCCACAGCCCACCCTGGGGTCCTGGGGGAGGAGGACCCACCCCAGGGCCCTCCTGGTCCCTCCATCCCCTCCTTATACCCCCCACAGCCCACCCTGGGGTCCTGGGGGAGGAGGACCCACCCCAGGGCCCTCCTGGTCCCTCCATCCCCTCCTTACACCCCCCACAGCCCACCCTGGGGTCCTGGGGGAGGAGAACCCACCCCAGGGCCCTCCTGGTCCCTCTATCCCCTCCTTATACCTCCCACATCCCACCCTGGGGTCCTGGGGGAGGAGGACCCACCCCAGGGCCCTCCTGGTCCCTCCATCCCCTCCTTGTACCCCCCACAGCCCACCCTGGGGTCTGGGGGAAGACCCCATATTTCACTTTGTTTCTTTCTCCTGGGCCCACGTGGCAAATCCTTCCTGGTGTTGGGCTCAGGAATTATTCCTGGCCATGCTTGGGGGGACTTTACAAGATCCTGACGCATCCAGCCCCAGTTGTCTGCCCGCAAGGCAAATGCCCGACCCACTGTCGTCTATCTGTCCTGGCCTGAAAGGATAAATTTTTAAAGGAGACGCAATCCAGCCCGTGTGTTTGTGCATCCGTGTCCTACATAGCCATGGGCATTGCTACGGAATTCAGGAGTTGAGGGAAGTCACAGAGAGAGGGAAGAAAGCACCACGCGTGTATCTGATCCAACTGTCATCACAGATCCTAAAAATTAGAACCTTCCCCTCACATTGGAGAAAGGGCATGGCATATATATAGCAAAAACAGCTTCGTTTTGAACCCAAAAAATGCGAAAAGCAGGAGCTGGAGCGCTGGAGCGATAGCACAGCAGGGAGGGCTTTGGCCTTGCACATTGGCCAACCTGGGTTCAATTCCCAGCATCCCATATGGTCCCTGAGCACTGCCAGGAATAGTTCCTGAGTACAAAACCAGGAGGAACCCCTGAGCATCGCCAGGTGTCGACCCAAAAAGCAAAAAGAAAAAAATCTGAGTCGTTATTAATTCTCCCCCCCTCCCCCAGGAGATGTGAGTTTTATTTTGTCTTGTCTGGGTAGGGGTTTGATTTGCTCTCGAACATTTCAATGTGCGGAGGGAGAAGGAGAAAGCAGAGGATTAGAGATCTATTCAGTGTAATCTCCTTCATTCTCGTCTTCGCCGTGGGATCATTGTTTAAAGCTTTCGCAGTTTTCAAAGGATCTTCCCATTGTTTATTTTTTTTTAGGTCGTTTCCAACGTTATTGTGTCTCCTCTGTGGGTTTCAATCGGGGGAGTCTCGGTCTTTCTTATTCTTAGAGAAATAAAGCAAGCAGAGAACCTCTGTGTCTTCCAGGTAACACATATGGACGTCCAGAACCAGATACTCATGACCAAGAATAGAAGACATACACACACACACACACACACACACACACACACACACACACAGAGAGAGAGGAGAGAGAGTGACAGAGAGCACTGCTCACTGGACTTCCCCATTCCCTTCTCATTTGGCTCTCCTGAATGTATCGGAAGAGACAGCCTCAGTTTCCCCTCTGCAGCTGAAAGTGAGCGGTGACGTTTGCAGCTGGCCCATGCACCAGTCTTGACGCTCCTGTGAATTCCAGTGGAACTTCAGGGGCGCATGCTCTGCGGACCCCCGACACAGCCTGATGGGTGAATTGCAAACAACCCACAGGATCTTTCCAGCTCAGCCTCCTGTGGGGGTTCCATGTTTCTGCTCTGCCATTTCGTAGGTCTGACCCCCTTCATCCCCTGCCACCAGCATTTTCTGTGGATGCTTCCAGAACTCACCCTTTTCCAGCTCCGTCATGCAGTGGTGATTTAAGAGTTCTCTCAGGGGCTGGAGCCATAGCACAGTGGAGAGGGCGTTGGTCTTGCACGCGGCCGACAGGTTTGATTCCCAGCATCCCATAGGGTCCCCCAAGCACCGCTAGGAGTCATTCCTGAGTGCAGAGCCAGGAGGGAGCCCTGAGCATTGCCAGGTGTGACCCAAAAAGCAAAAGAAGAAGAAGAAGAAGGAGGAGGAGGAGGAGGAGGAGGAGGAGGAGGAGGACAAAGAGGAAGAGGAGGAGGAGGAGGAGGAGGAGGAGGAGGAGGACAAAGAGGAAGAGGAGGAGGAGGAGGAGGAGGAGGAAAAGGAAGAAGAAGAAGAAGAAGGAGGAGGAGGAGGAGGAGGACGAGGAGGAGGAGGAGAGAAGGAGGAGGAGAAGGGAAGGAGAAGGAGAAGGAAGGAAAAGGAGAAGAGGAGGCTGGAGCAATAGTATAGGGAGTATATCATTTTTCTTGCACGGGGCTGACCCGGGTTCGATTCTCAGCATCCCATAGGGTCCCCTGAGCACCGCCAGGAGTCATTCCTGAGTGCAGAGCCAGGAGGAAGCCCTGAGCATCGCCGGGTGTGACTCAAAAAGCAAAAAAAGAAAAAAAAAAGAGTTCTGTCCATCTCTGGACACCCCCCTCCCTCACCACCGCCACCCCTGACCCTCTGTCTCCACAACCCTGACCTCCTGCAGTTCAGAGAAGACGCCACAGTGAGAAGGATCAAAGCTCCCTCTCACGGGGGCCGTGCAGAGACGTACAAGGACAGACAGACAGACAGACAGACACCCCCTCTGCCTCTCCAGAGACTGGAAGGCTGTCTGGGCACCGAAAGGTTATTTGAGAAATTAGAGAGGAAAAAAAAATAATAGAAAGAAACATGCGCGGAGGCAAAGAACAGCTTTCCTGGCATTTCCCAGAGACGAGCTGTCAGCCCGCTGACCGGCTCACCGTGATCCACACGGACGCCGGCCCCCTGCGTGTCTCTGGACAAGAGATGCTGAACGTGGTGCCTGTGCCAAGCTGACAGGACTGGCACAGGGTAACGGGGGAAGCAGAGAGAATGTCAACGGGCCCTCCGGAGGCAACTGCAGGTTGGCAGGACGGCAGGGGCAGTTTGGTCAATGAGGCTCCGAGCTGCAAGACTTGGATGTGCCATGGAAATACAGCGAGTGTCCTGCACGCAGAGGAGGGAGAAGCACTGAGCTACTGATGCTGTTCTCCCCTCCGGAGAGGAGTTGGCCAGGACCCAAGCCCTGTGCACTGAGATGGCATACTGCAGATTCTTGGGTGACTTCTAGGGCTCTCTATGACTGCTATGAATATTTATTGCACGATAGCACGGTCGATCACGTGTTCATCGATGGGCTCGAGCGGGCGCCAGTCACGTCTCCACGGTGAGACTTGTCGTGCCTGTGTTTGGCATCTCGGAGACGCCACGGGGAGCTTGCCAGGCTCTGCCGTGCAGGCGGGAGACTCTCGGGAGCTTGCCGGGCTCTCCGAGAAGCATGGAGGAATCGAACCCGGGTTGGCAGTGTGCAAGGCCAATGCCCTCCCTGCTGTGCTATCGCTCCAGCCCTAATAATGATGATGATGATGATGATGATGATGATGATGATGATAATGATAATAATAATAATAATAATAGTAGTAGTACTAGTTGCACTGTACCACTGTCTTCCCGTTGCTCATCAATTGGCTCGAGCGGGCGCCAGTCACGTCTCCACGGTGAGACTTGTCGTGACTGTGTTTGGCATCTCGGAGACGCCACGGGGAGCTTGCCAGGCTCTGCCGTGCGGGCGGGAGACTCTCGGGAGCTTGCCGGGCTCTCTGAGAGGAATGGAGGAATTGAACCCGGGTCGGCAGTGTGCAAGGCCAACGCCCTCCCCGCTGTGCTATCACTCCAGCCCATTCATGTCTTTCCGAGGAAAAAAATCAACTAAAAAGTTCTAATCTCTTGGGTTGGAAATAGCACCCACACATGAAGAACCACCTTAAGAGAATAAAAATAGCCCTCACTACAAGGATAGATGAATGTAGTGAGGGTGATAGAACATTCAAGAAGGGCGGAGGAGTCAAACCAGGGTTGGCCAAGTGCAAGGCAAACGCCCCTCCCCGCTGTGCTATTGCTCCAGCCCTAAAGCAAATATAAGAAACACAAATTAGCATACGACAGCATCCAGAACAAGGTATCTATCTTATCAGTATGATAAGATATATCATATAAATATATGATATATATTTACATATATTTATAACATATATATTTGTATTTTATATATTTGTTTGTATATTATATTATAATTCTATATCATATTATAAATTTATATATTTATTATATATAAATATATTTATATATCATATAAATATATGATAAGATATTTAAATAGGCTTAACCTATTTAAATATTGTTAGACTAAGCCAGAAAGTCAAACCTAAATCAACGCCTAAATCTATCGCAAAGTGATTCACCAAAAATCATATATAGGAGATAAATATAGACAAGTCCTATGGAAACAAAAATAATAAAACAGATGGTCTTGATATTCATCTCAGAAAAGATATCATTCAAGTCCAAAAAAGAGGGAAAAAAATAAACTTGAACTCCAAATATTATTATTATTATTATTATTTGGAGGTTTTGAAGGGAAGGAGGGAGGGAGGGAGAGAGAGAGAGAAAGGGAGAGGGAGAGAGAGAGAGAGGAAGAGAGGAAGAGAAGAGAGAGGGACAGAGAGAGAGAGAAGGAAAGAGAAAGAGAGGGAGAGAGAGAAAGAGACAGGAAGCAGAAGAGACAGAGAGAGAAAGAGAGAGGTAGAGAGTCAGAGACAGAGAGAGGGAAAGAGAGAGAGGGAGAGAGGGAGAGAGAGAAGGAGAGAGAAAGAGAGATGGAGAGAAAGAGACAGGAAGCCAGAGAGAGACAGAGTGAGAAAGAGAGGGAGAGAGACACAGAGAGAGAATGAGAGTGAGTAGGAGAAAGACCGAGAGGGAGAGAGGTACAGGGAGATAGAGATAGAGAAAGAGAGATGGAGAGAGAGAGAGAGACAGGAAGCCAGAGAGAGATAGAGCGAGAAAGAGAGGGAGAGAGGCAGAGACAGAGGGAGAGAGAGAAAGAGAGTGAGTAGGAGAAAGACAGAGAGGGAGAGAGGTACAGGGAGAGAGAGAAGGAGAGAGAAAGAGAGATGGAGAGAAAGAGACAGGAAGCCAGAGAGACAGAGAGAGAAAGAGTGAGAAAGAGGGAGAGAGAAAGAGAGAGAGAGGGAGAGAGAGAAAGAGAGTGAGTGGGAGAAAGACAGACAGAGAGGGAGAGACATAGAGGGAGAGAGAGATAGAGAGAGGGAGAGAGAGAGAGAGAGAGAGAGAGAGATGCTCAAGAGCGAGCCCGGGCTTCCCCGAGGGCGGAGAGACCCCGACACACACCCCAGCATCACACAGCAGAGCACGAACGTCCCCGTCTCCAGAGGGGAGATGCGGGCGACACGCGTGCTCGGCCACGTGGGCACACGCAGCACCTGGGCTGGGGCAGCGTCTGCGCCCTCCCTGGGCCCCAGGGGCCTGGATGGGGTTTCTCCCACCTGCCCCCGCCTGGGGCTTCTCCCCGGGTCAGAGTCCGTTGCTAAGGGGGTTGCCAGGGGGGCTGGGGGTGGGGATGGGCTTCTTGGAAATTCCTTCCCTGGCCTTGGGGTCCTGCGGGGGCTTCCCTGGGCGTGGCTGTGGGTGGGTGAGGGGCTGCCCGGGCCTGAGTTCCTGGTTTTTTCCGGTTTTCTGCAAGGGGGGCTTCTGCCATGGCCTTGGGAGGGGCCTCCCCTGCCTACCTGCGTGCCGGCATCACCGGGAACACTTTGTCCCCAGGATGGACCCGGCTGCCTTTGGACAGGAGGAAACCAGGGCAGTCTGGGGTCCCTGCCTGGACGTCTTCCCCAGCTCGAGTCCTTGACTGCACCCAGTGGTCTGCTTGAGCCTGAGCCAGTGGGATTCTCCATATTCCGATTGAACTCTGCCCCTCCCCCCCCGCCCCCCCTGGCGGCTGACTCCCAGAGCACTTTACAGCCCAGCGGCTCTTCCTGGAGAGACACACCTGGAAATACAGCCATGAGGAGTCTAGGTGGGGAGCTGCAGGAGAAAGCAGAGAATCTCTCTCTCCCTCTCTCTCTCTCTCTCTCTCTCTCTCTCTCTCTCTCTCTCCCCTCTCTCTGTCTCTCTCCCCTCTCTCTGTCTCTCTGTCTTTGTCTCTCTCTGTCTCTCTCCCCTCTCTTTCTCTGTCTCTCTCTGTCTTTCTCTCTGTCTCTGTATCTCTCTGTCTCTCTCTCTCTCCCCTCTCTGTCTGTCTCTCTCCCCTCTCTCTCTCTCTGTCTCTCTCTGTCTCTCTCCCCTCTCTGTCTGTCTCTCTCCCCTCTCTCTCTCTCTGTCTCTCTCTGTCTCTCTCCTCCCTCTCTCTGTCTCTCTCTATCTCTCTATGTCTCTCTGTATCTCTCTCTGTCTCTTTTCTGCTTCTATCTCTGTCTCTCTCCTCTCTCTCTTCTTTCTCTTTTCTCTCTTCTTTCTCTCCTCTCTCTTTCTCTCTCCCCTCTATCTTTTTCTTTCTCTCTCATATCTCTTTCTCTCTCTTTCTCTTGATCCTCTTTCTCTCTCTCTGTTTCTGCTTCTATCTCTGTCTCTCTTGCCCTCTCTCTCTTCTCTTTCTCTTTTCTCTCTTCTTTCTTTCTCTCCTCTCTCTCTCCTCTCTTTTTCTTTCTCTCATCTCTCTTTCTCTTGATCCTCTTTCTCTCTCCTCTCTCTTTCTCTCAATCCTCTCTTTCTCTTTCTCTCCTTTCTCACTTTCTCTGTCTCTCTCTATTTCTATCTCTCTTTCTCTCTCTCTGCCCACCCTCTCTCTGTCTCTCTTTTTCTCTCCCCTCTCTCTGTCTCTATCTCTCTCTGCCTCTGTTTCTGCTTCTGTCTCTATCTCTCTCTCCTCTCTCTCTCCTCTCTCTTTCCTCTCTTCTCTTTCCTTCTCCTCTCTCTTTCTGTCTCTCTTTTTGTCCCTTTCTCCTCTCTCTCTGTCTTTCTTTTTCTCTTCTTTCTCCTCTCCCTTTCTCTTTCTCTCTCTCATCTCTCCTCTCCTCTCCTCTCTTTCTCTCTTTCTCTTGATCCTCTCTTTCTCTCTCCTCTCTTTCTCTCGATACTCTCTTTCTCTCTCCTCTCTCTCCTCTATCGTCTCTCTTCTCTCTCTTTCTCTTTTTTTCTCTCTCTCCTCTCTCTTTCTTTCTTTCCTCTCTCTCTCTCCTCTCTCTGACTCTGTTTGTCTCTGTCTCTGTCCCTCTCTCTCTGTGTCTCTCTCTGTGTCTCTGTCTCTGTCTCTGTCTCTCTCTCTCTGTCTCTCTCTGGGGCTGTCCCTGAGCCGCTCCTTCCAGCTCACCTTCCTTCGGCCTGAGTATCTGTCCCTTATCCCCGCCATGGCTTGGAGCTGCCCTCTGAGCTTTGCTCCCCTTTCCCCTCTCTCCCCACTCACCCTCTGCCCCGTGTGTCCCATTATCTACTTTTCATACATGCTTTATACACATACATGACGTGGTTCACTGGGCCCGACCGTGTGATCACACTCTTGGGCATTCGGTTCCTATTAAGACAAAGCAAATGCTTACCTTGGCGTACGACACTTGGCTTTTTTTGGTGCGAAGTCTTAGTCGGTTTATTTAGTCTCAAAAGACTCAGCCGAAGGACATCTGCCTCAGCCCCTGTGATCCTGGTCTCGGCTCTCTCTGTCTCTCTTCTCTGTCTCTGTCTCTGTATGTCTCTGTCTGTCTCTGTTTCTCTGTCTCTGTCTTTGTCTCTCTCTCTCTCTCTTCCCCCAGCCTGGTGGTCACTCATAGTCAAGGACTAAGATGACTCATGGGATATCTCTCTGTGTCTCCCTCTGTCTCTGTCTCTGTGTCTCTATGTCTGTGTCTCTGTCTGTCTGTCTGTCTCTCTCTCTCTGCGGTTGCAGAGGGTCATGCTTAATCCTTTCCCCGCCGCTTCCTCCTAATCTGCCCTCATAGGTTCAATTTCCAGGCTGCCTCCTGCTTTGTCCAAATTCCCTCCTCGAGTCTCTCTTGAGTGGTGCCCCGGGGATACTGTTCAATTGCGGGGGGCTGACCCACTTCTTCTCTCCCAGCGGCCTTTATGAAGCCAGGAGAAGACCGTACTCCGTGACCCTCGATCCTCTCCCCCTTTCACGTACCGCAGGAGGAATATCTCGAGCTCATGGGCTCCCCCCTCTGTATTTATGGATCCAATAATGTCACGGTTTCTCTCTCTTAAGCCTCCTTGGACAGAGCATCTGAAATGTGCCCCACTGTGTTCTGCCTTGTCCCAGCCTGGGTGTGTTTTAGAAATGGCTCTCACATGGAGGGGGGGTCTTTTCCTGGATATCGGGGGGAAGGGGAGAGGAGGGGAAGGAGGAGGAAGAGCAGGATGAGGAGAAGGAGAAAGAGAAGAAGAAGGATGGTAGGGACAAGGAAGAAGAGGAGGAGGCAGAGGTAGAAGAGGAAGTGGAAAAGAAGGAGGAGGAGGAGGACAAGGAAGAGGAGAGAGTAAGAGGAGGAGAAGGATGATAGGACAGGGGAGATGAGGAGGAGGCAGAGGAGAAGGAAGTGGAGGAGAAGGAGGAAGAGGAGGAGAAGGAGGAGAGGAAGAAGGAGGAGGAGGAGAATAAGAAGGAGAAAGAGAAGGATGATAGGACAAGGAAGATGAGGAGGAGGCAAAGGAGAAGGAAGTGGAGGAGAAGGAGAAAGAGGAGGAGGAAGAGGAGAGAAGGACAAGGAAAAGGAACAGGTGGAAGAGGAGGAGGAGGAGATGAAGAAGAAGAAGAGAAGAAGAAGAAGAAGAAGAAGAAGAAGAAGAAGAAGAAGAAGAAGAGGAGGAGGAGGAGGAGGAGGAGGAGGAGGAGGAGGAGAAGGAGAAGAAGAAGAAGAAGAAGAAGAAGAAGAAGAAGAAGAAGAAGAAGAAGAAGAAGAAGAAGAAGAAGAAGAAGAAGAAGAAGAGAAGAAGGAGGAGGAGGAGGGAGGAGGAGGAGGAGGAGGAGGAGGAGGAGGAGGAGGAGGAGGAAGGAGGAGGAGGAGGAGAAGGAGGAGGAGGAAGGAGGAGAAGGAAGGAGGAGGAGGAGGAAGGAGGAGGAGGAAGGAGGAGGAGGAAAAGAAGAGGAAAAAAGAGGAGGTAAAGAAGAGGAAAAGAAGAAAGAGGAGAAGGATAAGGAACAGGAGGAGGAGAAGAATGAAGGGGAGAAGGAGGAAGAGAAGGAGGAGGAAGAGGAGGAGAAGGAGGAAGAGGAGGAGGAGGTCACGGACTCTTTCTACCTCCATCTTCCAACACTCAGGGATGTTCCTTGAAGTGATAGAAAAACGGGGGAAAGAAACATCCAACAAATGTGAAAATCCGGCCCACCCTGCCAGGGAGAATTTCGAGGCGAAAGTCACTGAGGAAGGGATTGAATTTGAGGAAGACCAGATAGCGTCCGTCCGTCCGTCCTCATAAACTTATGTAGGACCCCACCGCCGGCTCATCCCTCCGATGTTCTACTTCTAAAATAAATAAGTGGGAGGCTGGGAAGGCAGAGACAGCCGGGAGGGCGCTGGCCTTGCATTCGGCCAACCTGGTTCTACGGCTGATGTTCAAATTGGTCCCCCGGGAGCACCGCCAGGAGCAATCCCTGAGCTCACACACAGCGCACAACCCTTGAGCATCATCGCTGGGTTTGACCCAACCCGGCCCCTCAAAACTGTCCCTGTCACTGTCATCCCGTGGCTCATCGATGGGCTCGAGCGGGCGCCAGTCACGTCTCCACGGTGAGACTTGTCGTGACTGTGTTTGGCATCTCGAAGACGCCCCCGGGGAGCTTGCCAGGCTCTGCCGTGCGGGTGGGAGACTCTCGGGAGCTTGCCGGGCTCTCCGAGAGGGACGGAGGAAATCGAACCCGGGTCGGCCGCGTGCAAGGGAAATGCCCTCCCCCGCTGTGCTCTCGCTCATAATTAAATAACATTCGTGATCATTAAATATTAATCATTAAATTATGTTAATGATGTAATCTCTATTTATTTATTAATATATTAGTGTACACTGTATTTATTAATATCCATTTCTTTATTGGCCTATAATCATCATTTGTATGATTTTATGAGTGTTTATTTTCATAAATTAGTGAAATTTACATATAGACAAATGTAGATTTTTTTTTTTTTGCTTTTCGGCCACACTCAGCTGTGCTCCTGGGCTCTGCACTCAGGGATGACTCCTGAAGGTGCTCACGGGACCCTAGGGGGATCGAACCCAGGTCAGCCACCTGCAAGGCAAATGCCCTCAGTGTTGTTCTAATCTCCCTCCTTCTCTCTCCCTTTGGCTCTCCCTCTCTCTCCCTTTTCCTCTCTCTTTCCCTCTCCCTCTCTCTCCCTTTCTCTCTTTCTCTCTCCCTCTCTCTCCCTTTCTCTCTCCCTCTCTCTGTCCCTCTCTCTTCTCTCTCCCTTTCTCTCTCTTTCCCTCTCCCTCTCTCTCCCTTTCTCTCTCGTTCTCTCTCCCTCTCTCTGTCCCTCTCTCTTTCTCTCTCTTTCCCTCTCCCTCTCTCTCTCCCTTTATCTCTCTCTTTCTCCCTCTCTCTCCCTCTCTCTTTTTCTCTCTCCCTTTCTCTCTTTCCCTCTCACTCTCTCTCCCTTTCTCTCTCTTCTCTCTCCCTCTCTCTGTTCCTCTCTTTCTCTCTCTTTCCCTCTCCCGCTCTCTCCCTTTCTCTCTCTTTCCCCTCTCCCTCTCTCTCTCCCTTTATCTCTCTCTTTCTCCCTCTCTCTCCCTCTCTCTTTTTCTCTCTCCCTTTCTCTCTTTCCCTCTCCCTCTTCTCTCCCTTTCTCTCTCTCTTTCCCTCTCCCTCTCTCTCCCCTTTCTCTCTCTTTCTCTCTCCATCTCTCTCTCTCTCTTTTCTCTCTCCCTTTCTCTCTCTTTCCCTCTCCCTCTCTCTCCCTTTCTCTGTTTCTCTCTCCCTCTCTCTCTCCTTTTCTCTCTCTTTCTCCCTCTCTCTCTTATCTCTCTCCCCTTTCTCTCTCTTTCCTTCTCCCTCTCTCTCCCTTTCTCTCTCTTTCCCTCTCCCTTTCTCTCCCTTTCTCTCTCTCTTTCCCTCTCCCTCTCTCTCCCTTCTCTCTCTTTCCCTCTCCCTCTCTCTCCCTTTCTCTCTCTTTCTCTCTCCCTCTCTCTCTCCTTTTCTCTCTCTTTCTCCCTCTCTCTCCCTCTCTCTCTCCTTTTCTCTCTCTTTCTCCCTCTCTCTCCCCTCTCTCTTTTTCTCTCTCCCTTTCTCTCTCTTTCCCTCTCCCTCTCTCTCCCTTTCTCTCTCTTTCTCTCTCCCTCTCTCTCTCCTTTTCTCTCTCTTTCTCCCTCTCTCTCCCTCTCTCTCTCCTTTTCTCTCTCTTTCTCCCTCTCTCTCCCTCTCTCTCTTTTTCTCTCTCCCTTTCTCTCTCCTTCCCTCTCCCTCTCTCTCCCTTTCTCTCTCTTTCCCTCTCCCTCTCTCTCCCTTTCTCTCTCTTTCCCTCTCCCTTTCTCTCTCTTTTCTCTCTCTCCCTCTCTCTCTTTCCCTCTCCCTCTCTCTCCCTTTCTCTCTCTCTTTCCCTCTCCCTCTCTCTCCCTTTCTCTGTTTCTCTCTCCCTCTCTCTCTCCTTTTCTCTCTCTTTCTCCCTCTCTCTCTTTATCTCTCTCCCTTTCTCTCTCCTTCCCTCTCCCTCTCTCTCCCTTTCTCTCTCTTTCCCTCTCCATCTCTCTCCCTTTCTCTCTCTCTTTCCCTCTCCCTCTCTCTCCCTTTCTCTCTCTTTCTCTCTCCCTCTCTCTCCCTTTCTCTCTTTTCTCTCTCCCTCTCTCTCTCCTTTTCTCTCTCTTTCTCCCTCTCTCTCTCCCTCTCTCTCTTTTTCTCTCTCCCTTTCTCTCTCTTTCCCCTCTCCCTCTCTCTCCCTTTCTCTCTCTTTCCCTCTCCCTCTCTCTCCCTTTCTCTCTCTCTTTCCCTCTCCCTCTCTCTCCCTTTCTCTCTCTTTCCCTCTCCCTTTCTCTCCCTTTCTCTCTCTCTTTCCCTCTCCCTCTCTCTCCCTTTCTCTCTCTTTCCCTCTCCATCTCTCTCCCTTTCTCTCTCTTTCTCTCTTCCTCTCTCTCTCCTTTTCTCTCTCTTTCTCCCTCTCTCTCCCTCTCTCCTTTTCTCTCTCCCTTTCTCTCTCCTTCCCTCTCCCTCTCTCTCCCTTTCTCTCTCTTTCCCTCTCCCTCTCTCTCCCTTTCTCTCTCTTTCCCTCTCTATCTCTCTTCCTTTCTGTCTCTTTCCCTCTCTGTCTCTCTCCCTTTCTCTCTCTTTCTCTCTCTCTCTCCCTTTCTCTCTCTCTTTCTCCCTCTCTCTCTCCCCCCAATTTTATTTTCTTAGGAGTCTGCCACAGAGAAAAAAAGGCACGGTGCATCCCGCAGCCTTCACACTCCCTTCGGCTATTCAGATGGTTTATGGAAGATGTCCCCTGGGTTGCCGAATTCTTACCTTCCCTAAGCACTGCCTGGCGGTGATTAATTATTGAAGCGCCTTTACGACGCCATCCAAGATCCAGCTTTAATAAAAAATAAATAGCTCCGCCGCCGTCTCCCTCACCCTCCGTGACCTGCTCTCGCCGCAGCCCGTCGGGAAAACGCTTAGGGAGGGGACTTGCTCGACGATTGAATCCACTGAACTGAACTTCCCTCGGACGTTAGTAAATTATAAATGATCCCGTCGCTTCCGCATTCTGGAAGAGGAGGCGAGTGAGAAAGGAGAGGAAAAAGAGAACGATCAAATTTAAGCCACTAAATTTGGCCTGGGTGCGTTCGCCCACAGCAAAACTCACAGACTCACAAACTTCACCTAACACTGATTTCCAGAATTCAGCCATGGGGGGGAAAAAAAAGGAAAAAAAAAAAAAGAAAAAAGCAAAAAGTGCGACCGGTTTGCAGACGGCTTTTGGGAGACGCAATCATTGGTGATATTTCAGTTCCCTGCCGGCCAAGTTGTGAGGAGAGTGTGTTCGGGACGGACCGAGGAAATAGATCGGAAAACACAGCCGGGCTCTTGGAAATGTAGCACACACTGTTGTCGTGATTGATTTGCGACAATCAAATATTTCTCGCGGGGAGAAAGGGAGACGGGAGGCCTCTGTTTGGGCGTTTGATCTCCAATAAATTACTCGAGAAACAGGCTGATAAAGTTATAAATTAAAGGAAGATGCTGTGTTTTATAGCATAAACTCCAAGCCATAGGACAGAAATACCGTGTGTCCCTATATATATGTGTGTATAGGTATATATGTGATGCATTGTGTGTGTGTGTGTGTGTGTGTGTGTGTTGTCTGATGTTACGCATCAAGTCAGACTACATTTGTCAGGCTAATGCCATCTGAAGGTGACCCAGAAAATCAATGTTCAAATTTCAAGACTAACTTGGGGCTAACCCGTGATTTTACTCTGGTCCCATTCATCAAGGCCAGGATGCCAGACATGTGCAGACACACGTATTCTACCATGGAACCACAATCCTGCCCTTCTGTAGCCATTCACACACACACACACTCACACACACACAGACACACACACAGACACAGACACACACAGACACACACACAGACACACACAGACACATACACACATACACACACAGACACACAGACACACACAGACACAGACACACACACAGAGACACACACATACACACACAGACACACACACATACACACTGACACAGACACAGACACACACATACACACACATACACACACAGACACACACAGACACACACAGACACATACACATACAGACACACACAGACACACACACATACACACACAGACACACACACAGACACACACAGACACACACACATACACACACATACATACAGACACACACACATACACACACATACATACAGACACATACATACACACAGACACACACAGACACACACACATGCACACAGACACACACACACAGACACACAGACACACACAGACACACACACATACACACTGACACACACAGACACACACACAGACAACACACACATACACACACAGACACACACACATACACACTGACACAGACACAGACACACACATACACACACAGACACACACAGACACATACACATACAGACACACACACAGACACACACACAGACACACACACAGACACACACAGACACACACACATACACACATACATACAGACACACACAGACACACACACAGACACACAGACACACACAGACACACACAGACACACACACAGACACACACACACACACACACACACACCCTCTTGCCGGCTTTAGAGCTTTCAGCCGGGTTGTTCATCACGACATTGACGACTTTTACAAAACTAACACCCCCCCCCGCCCCCCGTCGGTACAAAAGTGATCCTGGCAGCAACGCCTCCTCCTGGCCTCCAGGTAACGGTCAAGGACTGTAATTTCACCCACTCCCAACAACTCTCTTTTTATTTTTCTTTTTGGGTCCCCACCCGGCGATGCTCAGGGGTCCCTCCTGGCTCTGCACTCAGGAATCACCCCTGGCGGTGCTCAGGGGACCCTGTGGGATGCTGGGACTCGAACCCGGGTCGGCCGCGTGCAAGGCCAACGCCCTCCCCGCTGTGCTATCGCTCCAGCCCCAAGAAATCTCTTTTTTTTAAAAAAAATTATTTTAATGGAATCACCGTGAGACAGACCCCTTACGAAGCTGTTCATGGCCGGGTGTGAGTCCTACAGTGCTCCAACCCCCGCCCCTCCCCCAGGGCACAGTTCCCAGCACCGGTGACCCCGGGGTGCCTCCCTCCCCCCTCCATCCGAGAAGTGTTGTGTAAGTGTGGTTTTGTAGACGGTGCTTGCCAGAGTGGGCTTGGCGTGGGGGCCTTTTAGGCCTGAGGGGTCCCACCGAGAAAGAGAGGGAGAGAGAGGAGAGAGAAAGAGAGGGGGGAGAGAGAAGGAAAGAGAAAGACGGAGAGAGAGAGGAGGAGAAAGAGAGAGAGAAGGAGAGAGAGGGAGTTGGAGAGAGACAGAGAGAAAGAGAGAGGGAGAGAGACAGAGATAGAGAGAGAAGGAGAGAAAGAGGAGAGACACAGACAGAGAGAGAAAGAGAGAAGGAGAGAGACAGAAATAGAGACAGGAGGAGAGAAAGAGAGAGAGAGAGGGAGAGGAAGAAAGAAAGAGAAGGAGAGAGATAAACAGAGAGACAGACAGAGAGAGAGAGGGAGAGAGACAGACAGAGAGGGGAGAGAGAGAGTGAGAGAGAGAGGGAGAGAAAGAGGGAGAGAGGAGAGAGAGGGAGAGAAAGAGAGAGAGAGGGAGAGAGAGAGGGAGGGAGAAAGGGAGAGAGGAAGAAAAAGAGAGAGGGAGGGGAGAGAGAAAGGGAGAGAGGGAGAGAGGAGAGAGAGATTAAGAGAGAGAGTGATAGAAAGAGAGAGAGAGGGAGGGAGGGAGAGAAAGAGGAGAGAGAGAAAGAGGGAGAGAGAAAGAGAAGGAGAAAGAAAGAGAAAGAGAGAGGGAGGGAGAGAGAGAGAGAGACAGAGAGACAGAGAGACAGAGACCCCGGGCTTCCCCGAGGGCGGAGAGACCCCGGCCCACACCCCAGCATCACACAGCAAAGCACGAACGTCCCCGTCTCCAGAGGGGAGATGCGGGCGACACGCGTGCGCGGCCACGTGGGCACACGCAGCACCTGGGCTGGGGCAGCGTCTGCGCCCTCCCTGGGTCCCAGGTGGCCTTGATAGGGCATCTTCCCGGGATGTCTTGGTCTAGAATGTTCTGGAGTCTTCTCTGGGCTGACTCACCGATGTGAATCAGATTAAGAGTCCAAGGATATTCCAGGAATTTCCTCCACGGGGAGGGGCCCAATAACCTTTAGTTCCTGTTTTTTTCCTGTTTTTCCTGTTTTCTGCCAGGTTGGGGACCTTCCGTGTCCTGCCGGCCTCGTTCCCCTTCACAGGAAGTCGCTTCTGCGGTGACGGTTCCACACTCAAGCACCCAGAGCCCGGGCAGAGAGGCACGCCTGGGCCCGCCTTCTCACAGTGCCCCTTTTGTGTTTCTACTTGGGTGCGGACCCGCTGAGCCGGAGAACCCCCACGACGGGCTCTGAGTGAAAGAATTCTCTGAGTGAGCCACGGGATGACAGTGACACAGTGCCACGAGCTTTATTTTCCCAGAAAAGTGTTTTCATTTTTTTTTTTATTTATTTATTAGTGAATCACCGTGAGGTACAGTGACAGACTTACAAACTTTGGTGCTTGGCATTTCCGTCATACAATGGTCGAGTGCCCATCCCTCCACCGGTGCCCATTCTCCACCAGCAACGGTCCCAGCATGCCTCCCACCACCCCCACCCCGTCCCCTCCACCCCGCCCCGCCTCTGTGGCAGGGCATTCCCTTTTGCTCTCTCTCTCTCCTGTTGGGTGTTGTGGTTTGCAGTAGAGGTGTTGAGTGGCCATCGTGTTCGGTCTATAGTCTACTTTCAGCCCGCATCTCCCATCCCAAGTGGGACCTTGTAGCCCCCCTTTACTTGGTGGTCCCTTCTATATCTGAGCTGCTTTATATATATATATATGTATAATATGTATATATATGTATATATATGTATGTATATATATCACTTGTATCACTTGTAGTCCCGTTGATCTTCGATTTGCTCAAGCGGACGCCAGTAACGTCTCCATTTGTCCCTGTCTTGAGCTAGTGTAGCCCAATGATACCTGCTCACTCCAGGAACAGGAAGAGCCTCAAATCGTTTATTCAGGGATTTGACGAAGAAGTCTGACCATCTAGTTGGTGGGTGGCCACGCGGTCTTCTGACGTCCCGTGGAATCCAGTCGGTAACAGCTCTAGTCCAGCGGTCATCTCTGAATCACATTATATGACCAACCCATCTGATTTTTGATGCCTTGGCAAACGAGACAGCGTCCCTGATTCTTGACCATCGACGGAGGTCGGAACTCCGGATTCCTTCTCTCACTTGAGTGAGACGTGATATTCCCAGCATAGCTCTTTCGATTCCTCTTTGAAATATATATATTTTTTATTATATATATACATAATTTGAATATATATGCATATATATACATAAAATTATATATACATAATTTGTATATAAATATATATACAAATTATGTATATATATATTTCCATAATGTATGTATTTTTTTTCCTTTTGGGTCACACCCAGCGATGCTTAGAGGTTACTCCTGGCTCATGCACTCAGGAATCACCCCTCTCGGTGCTCAGGGGACCCTATGGAATGCTGGGAATCAAACCCGGGTCAGCCGGCCGGCTGTGTGCAAGGCAAACGCCCTCCCTGCTGTGCTATCGCTCCAGCCCCTTTATTTATTCATTTTTTTAAAGAAAAAGAATAGAGATCATCCGTTCCCATCCCTTGAACCCCTGTCACTGCAATGGGTGTCCGGCGTTTTGAATGTCTCCGGCCAGAGGAGGAGGATGGGATGAATTCCAGGAGGGCCCCGTGCTAATGGCCGGGATCCCATGCAGCCCCGCGTTGTGACTTGATATTCGGTGTGGGTGGGTGGGAGGGGAGGGGGAGTCTGCACTCTGCCCTGCTCCCCCCGCCAAACGTAATTGTGTCTCTTAAATGGAACCGAGGCTCCGGGGCGCGTGAGCTGTGGCCTGCATGAAAATCACCGTTTACCAGGACGGGCTGAGGAGTCCGGGCAATAAAAAAAAAATAATAATAAAAAAAAATCAAATTGCAAATTTGTCTGCTAGACTGGGCCCGGGTCTCTGGGTTCAGCGTTTTCTTTTATTCTGCTAATGCCCATGGCCTTATTCTGAAGGAGGCAGAAGGCAGTTAGGGGGGGAAAAAAATGATTAAAACACGCGTGCGTTGGCGAATGCCTTAGATGCGTCTTTAAGGTACCCATCTCCTGGCTGCCGTTGTTTTTTTTTAGAACAAGAAAAGGAGATAGATCCCATTATGTTCACGTCCACAAAAACCAATTTGTACGTGCGTGCACTTGTGTGTATGAAAATATGCGATGTTTATATAGTGCTAAGCATATTTTACATGTAGTTGTGTATGCAAATATGCAATGACTTTGCAGTGCGTAAGCATATTTTACATGTCGGTGTGTGTGAAAATATGCAATGACTTTGCAGTGCATAAGCATATTTTACATGTAGTTGTGTATATAAATATGCAATAGCTATACAGTGCATAAGCATATTTTACATGTAGTTGTGTATGCAAATATGCAATGACTTTGCAGTGCGTAAGCATATTTTACATGTAGGTGTGTATGTAAATATGCAATAGCTATACAGTGCATAAGCATATTTTACATGTAGTTGTGTATGCAAATATGCAATGACTTTGCAGTGCGTAAGTATATTTTACATGTAGGTGTGTATGTAAATATGCAATAGCTATACAGTGCATAAGCATATTTTACATGTAGGTGTGTAGGAAAATATGCAATAGCTATGCGGTGCATAATCATATTTTACATGTAGTTGTGCAAGAAAATATACAATTATGCAATAACTATAGTGCGTAAGCATATTATACATGTAGGTATGTGTGTAAATATGCAATAACTATATAGTGTGTAAACATATTTTACATGTAGATGTGTATGAAAGCATGCAATAACTATCTAGTGTGTAAGCGTATTTTACATGTAGGTATGTATGTAAATATGCAATAACTATCTAGTGTGTAAGCATATTTTACACATAGATGTGTATGAAAACATGCAATAGCTATACAGTGCATAAGCATATTTTACATGTAGGTGTGTATGAAAACATGCAATAACTATCTAGTGTGTAAGCATATTTTACTTGTAGTTGTGTATGAAAATATGCAATAGCTAAACAGTGTGTAAATATATTTGACATGTAGGCGTGAATGAAAATATGCAATAACTAAACAGTGCATAAGCATATTTGACATGTAGGTGTGTATGTAAATATGCAATAATAACTATGCAATGCGTCAGCATATTTTACATGTAGGTGTGTATGTAAATATCACTGTCACTGTCATCCCGTTGCTCATTGATTTGTTCAAGCGGGCACCAGTAACGTCTCTCATTATGAGACTTGTCGTGACTGTGTTTGGCATCTCAGATACACCATGGGGAGCTTGCCAGGCTCTGCCGTGCGGGCGGGATACTCTCAGTAGCTTTCTGGGCTCTCTGAGAGGGGCGGAGGAATCGAACACGGGTCAGCCGCGTGCAAGGTGAATGCCCTACCACTGTGCTATGGCTCCAGCCCGTATGTAAATAAGCAATAACTATATAGTGCATAAGCATATTTTACATGTTGTTGTGCATGAAAAACTGCAATAACTATACAGTGCATAAGCATATTTTACACGTAGGTGTGTCTGTAAACATGCAATAAACATTTATAAAGTAGGAGTGTATTTCAACATAGAAACAATCTTTTTGTGCGGTGGGGTGCATCCACTGGTGTTTGGGGGGTTCTCCTGGCTCTGTGCTCAGGAATCACTCTGAGCATGGCTTGGGGTGGGGTCACCTGGGGTATCTGGGGTTGAAACCAGATTAGCAGC